>NC_069501.1:996325600-996363100 GCF_027579735.1 Bombina bombina
GGTGGATCACTCCCATTACTAAGAGGTCTTGTACACATTGTAGAAATGCCTCTTTCTTTATTAGGTTTGTTGATAACCTTGACAGATGAAATCTCCCTTGTGGAGGAGAAGTTTTGAAGTCCAGAAGGTATCCCTGAGATATGATCTCCAACGCCCAGGGATCCTGGACATCTCTTGCCCAAGCCTGGGCGAAGAGAGAGAGAAAGTCTGCCCCCCACTAGATCCGTTTCCGGATAGGGGGCCCTTTCTTCATGCTGTCTTAGGGGCAGAAGCAGGTTTTCTGGCCTGCTTGCCCTTGTTCCAGGACTGGTTGCCTTTCCAACCCTGTCTGTAACGATTAGCAGTCCCTTCCTGTTTTGGAGCGGAGGAAGTTGATGCTGCTCCTGCCTTGAAATTACGAAAGGCACGAAAATTAGACTGTTTGGCCTTTGATTTGGCCCTGTCCTGAGGAAGGGTGTGACCCTTACCTCCAGTAATGTCAGCAATAATTTCTTTCAAGCCGGGCCCGAATAAGGTTTGCCCTTTGAAAGGAATATTAAGCAATTTAGATTTAGAAGTGACATCTGCTGACCAGGATTTAAGCCATAGCGCTCTGCGCGCCTGGATGGCAAATCCGGAGTACTTAGCCGTTAGTTTGGTTAAATGCACAACGGCATCCAAAATAAATGCATTAGCTAGCTTAAAGGAACAGTTTACTCAAAAATGTTCTCCCCTTTAATTTGTTCCCAATGATCCACTTTACCTGCTGGAGTGTATTAAATTGTTTACAAGTAGCTCCTTTACCCTTATATTGGCATTTGAAATTGTTAATTTAGCATGTGATATCCCCACCTATTCTGAAAGTTTGTGGCCGCGCGTACCAGCTATAGATAAGCTTTGTAAACACAGCCAGCAGAAGAAATTACACTCCCAGTGTGATAAAGCAGAGATAAGGTAATAAAATGTTGATTTTCCATTGTTCTTTCAAAGTATTGGTGATTGTTTTAAAGACAGATATAAGATAAAGAAGCAGGTATATGTGTACAATGTGATACAGTAATGAGATCTGATTATACTTACAAGCTCAACCTATTTTATTAGGCTGTGGCTTCAAAACACAAAATTAGAGCTTTAATATACAGAAATAAACCTTAAAAAGCTAATTTTCATACATTTTTTACACTGCAGTTGGTAAAAAAAGCAATTGTAAACACATTAAGGGAAAAACTATTTTACAGTATACTGTCCCTTTAAGGGCTCTAAGCTTGCTCATAATCTCATCCAATGGTGCTGTGCGAATAGCCTCTTCCAGAGACTCAAACCAGAATGCTGCTGCAGCAGTGACGGGCGCAATGCATGCAAGGGGCTGTAATATAAAACCTTGTTGAACAAACATTTTCTTAAGGTAACCTTCTAATTTTTTATCCATTAGATCTGAGAAAGCACAGCTATCCTCCACCGGGATAGTGGTACGCTTGGCTAAAGTAGAAACTGCTCCCTCCACCTTAGGGACCGTCTGCCATAAGTCTCGTGTGGTGGCGTCTATTGGAAACATTTTTCTAAATATCGGAGGAGGGGAAAAGGGCACACCGGGTCTATCCCACTCCTTGCTAATAATCTCTGTAAGCCTTTTAGGTATAGGAAAAACGTCAGTACACACCGGCACCGCATAGTATTTATCCAGCCTATATAATTTCTCTGGGATTGCAACCGTGTCGCAATCATTCAGAGCCGCTAACACCTCCCCTAGCAATACACGGAGGTTCTCAAGCTTATATTTAAAATTCGAAATTTCTGAATCCGGTCTCCCCGGATCAGATCCGTCACCCACAGAATGAAGCTCTCCGTCCTCATGTTCTGCAAATTGTGACGCAGTATCGGACATGGCTCTCGTATCATCGGCGCGCTCTGTCCTTAACCCAGAGCTATCGCGCTTGCCTCTTAACTCAGGCAAATTAGATAATACCTCTTTCATAACATTAGCCATATCATGCAAAGTGATTTGTAAGGGCCTTGATGTACTTGGCGCCACAATCTCACGCGCCTCCTGAGCGGGAGGCGAAGGTACTGACACGTGAGGAGAGTTAGACGGCATAACTTCCCCCTCGTTGTCTGGTGATAATTTCTTTACCGGTAAAGACTGACTTTTATTTAAAGTAACATCAATACAATTGGTACACATATTTCTATTGGGCTCCACATTGGCTTTTAAACATACTGAACAAGTAGATTCATCTGTATCAGACATGTTTAAACAGACTAGCAATGAAGGCTAGCAAGCTTGGAAAAAAACTTTCAATAAATTTACAAGCAATAGAAAAAACGCTTCAGCGCTTTCAAAAACACAAAAAAACTGCCACAGTTGAAATAACAATGAACTAATTCAGTTATAGCCAACAAATTTAACAGTAAATGTATGAATTTAGCAGAGGATTGCACCCACTAGCAAACGGATGATTAACCCCTCAATACCCAAAAAACGGATAATCAATTTCAGATTTAACGCTTTTATCACAGTCAAACACACTGTCACAGGTCTGCTGTGACTGATTACCTCCCTCAAAAATGAATTTTGAAGACCCCTGAGCTCTCTGGAGACGTCCTGGATCAAGGAGGAAGAAGCAGGAAGACTGTGCTAGAATTTTAACTGCGCAACAAGGCGCTAAAAAAAGGCCCCTCCCACTCATATTACAACAGTGGGAGACCTGTTACAACGGTTTCTATGCAGAAATAAACGTTAGCCATATGGAAAAAAATCATGCCCAAAAAGATTTATCACCAAAGTACCTCACAAAACAAATAACATGCCAGTAAACGTTTTAAAAACAACTTTTCCAGTGTTATGCAAAGTTATCACTAAGCCTGCTACCAGTCGCTTCTACTGCAGTTAAGGCTCATACATTTATTTCAGTATTAACAGTATTTTCTCAGTCAAATTCTAGTCCCTAGAAAATAACTCAACTGCGCATACATTTATCAGCCTGATACCAGTCGCTACTACTGCATTAAAGGCTGTACTTACATCATATGGGTAACGGCAGTGTTTTCTTAGTCAATTCCATTCCTAGAAAATATTATACTGCACATACCTCATTTGCGGGGGACCCCGCATGCTATTCCCTTTTCTGAAGTTACCCCACTCCTCAGAATGTGCGAGAACAGCCAGTGGATCTTAGTTACGTCTGCTAAGATCATAGAAAACGCAGGCAGATTTTCTTCTTCTAAATACTGCCTGAGAGAAAAAAACAGCACACTCCGGTGCCATTTTAAAATAATAAACTTTTGATTGAAGAATAATTAAGTAAAAAACTCCTATCTCCTCTCACAACCTCCTTCGTTGAGACTTGCAAGAGAATGACTGGATATGACATGTGAGGGGAGGAGCTATATAGCAGCTCTGCTTGGGTGATCCTCTTGCAACTTCCTGTTGGGAAGGAGAATATATCCCATAAGTAATGGATGACCCGTGGACTGAACACACTTAACAAGAGAAAAATAAATTACGGGCGGGGTCGTGGACTCTCCCTGCCAGGAAAGGAGTTTATCTGGTAAGCATAAATAATGTTTTCCTGCCATAAGGCAGGGAGAGTCCACAACTTCATTCCATACTGTTGGGAAAACTATACCCAAGCTCCAGAGGACACTGAATGAATAACGGGAGGGAACAGAAAAAAAAAAAAAGGAGGCAGACCCTATTCTGAGGGCACCAGAGCCTGCAAAACTTTTCTCCAGAAAGCTGCTTCAGCCGAAGCAAACACATCAAACTTGTAAAATTTAGAAAAAGGGTGTAAGAGGACCAGGTAGTCACCTTACAAATCTGATCCATTGAGGCTTCATTCTTAAAAGCCCAAGAGGAAGCCACTGCTCTAGTGGAATGAGCAGTTATCCTCTCAGGAGGCTGTCTTCCCGCTGTCTCATAAGCGAAGCAGATGACACTCCTCAACCAGAAAGATAGAGAAGTTGTAGTAGCCTTCTGCCCCTTACGCTTCCCCGTATAGATGACAAACAAAGAGGAAGATTGTCTGAATGCCTTAGTAGCCTGAACCACATCTAGATTATGAAACAAATGTTCCTTCTCTGAAGTATTAGGACACAAGGAAGTAACAACAATTTCTTGATTAATGTTACGATTCAATACCACCTTAGGGAAGAACCCTAGTTTAGTGCGTAAAACCGCCTTATCAGCATGAAAAAACATAATTTATGCTTACCTGATAAATTCCTTTCTTCTGTAGTGTGATCAGTCCACGGGTCATCATTACTTCTGGGATATTACTCCTCCCCAACAGGAAGTGCAAGAGGATTCACCCAGCAGAGCTGCATATAGCTCCTCCCCTCTACGTCACTCCCAGTCATTCGACCAAGGACCAACGAGAAAGGAAAAGCCAAGGGTGAAGTGGTGACTGGAGTATAAATCAAAAAATATTTACCTGCCTTAAAAACAGGGCGGGCCGTGGACTGATCACACTACAGAAGAAAGGAATTTATCAGGTAAGCATAAATTATGTTTTCTTCTGTTAAGTGTGATCAGTCCACGGGTCATCATTACTTCTGGGATACCAATACCAAAGCAAAAGTACACGGATGACGGGAGGGATAGGCAGGCTCTTTATACAGAAGGAACCACTGCCTGAAGAACCTTTCTCCCAAAAATAGCCTCCGATGAAGCAAAAGTGTCAAATTTGTAAAATTTGGAAAAAGTATGAAGCGAAGACCAAGTTGCAGCCTTGCAAATCTGTTCAACAGAGGCCTCATTCTTGAAGGCCCAAGTGCAAGCCACAGCTCTAGTAGAATGAGCTGTAATTCTTTCAGGAGGCTGCTGTCCAGCAGTCTCATAAGCTAAACGAATTATGCTACGAAGCCAAAAAGAAAGAGAGGTAGCGGAAGCTTTTTGACCTCTCCTCTGCCCAGAGTAAATGACAAACAGAGAAGACGTTTGTCGAAATTCCTTAGTTGCCTGTAAGTAAAATTTTAGAGCACGGACTACATCCAGGTTGTGCAGTAGACGTTCCTTCTTTGAAGAAGGATTTGGGCATAAAGAAGGAACAACAATCTCTTGATTGATATTCCTGTTAGTAACTACCTTAGGTAAGAACCCAGGTTTAGTACGCAGGAACTTTCCAAGATAACAACTTTATATCAATGGAATGAAGGGGTTCAAACGGAACGCCCTGTAAAACATTAAGAACAAGGTTTAAACTCCATGGTGGAGCAACAGTTTTAAACACAGGCTTAATCCTGGCCAAAGCCTGACAAAAAGCCTGGACGTCAGGAACTTCTGACAGACGTTTGTGTAACAGAATGGACAGAGCTGAGATCTGTCCCTTTAATGAACTAGCAGATAAACCCTTTTCTAAACCTTCTTGTAGAAAAGACAATATCCTAGGAATCCTAACCTTACTCCAAGAGTAACCTTTGGATTCACACCAATATAGGTATTTACGCCATATCTTATGGTAAATCTTTCTGGTAACAGGTTTCCTAGCCTGTATTAAGGTATCAATAACTGACTCAGAAAACCCACGTCTTGATAAAATCAAGCGTTCAATTTCCAAGCAGTCAGCTTCAGAGAAGTTAGATTTTGATGTTTGAAGGGACCCTGTTTCAGAGGTAGAGACCAAGGTGGACAGGATGACAAGTCCACCAGGTCTGCATACCAAGTCCTGCGTGGCCACGCAGGTGCTATTAGAATCACTGATGCTCTCTCTTGTTTGATTCTGGCAATCAATCGAGGAAGTAACGGGAAGGGTGGAAACACGTAAGCCATCCTGAAGTCCCAAGGTGCTGTCAGAGCATCTATCAGGACTGCTCCTGGATCCCTGGATCTGGACCCGTAACGAGGAAGCTTGGCGTTCTGTTGAGACGCCATGAGATCTATCTCTGGTTTGCCCCAACGTCGAAGTATTTGGGCAAAGACCTCCGGATGAAGTTCCCACTCCCCCGGATGAAAAGTCTGACGACTTAAGAAATCCGCCTCCCAGTTCTCCACTCCCGGGATGTGGATTGCTGACAGGTGGCAAGAGTGAGACTCTGCCCAGCGAATTATCTTTGATACTTCCATCATAGCTAGGGAGCTTCTTGTCCCTCCCTGATGGTTGATGTAAGCTACAGTCGTGATGTTGTCCGACTGAAACCTGATGAACCCCCGAGTTGTCAACTGGGGCCAAGCCAGGAGGGCATTGAGAACTGCTCTCAATTCCAGAATGTTTATTGGCAGGAGACTCTCCTCCTGACTCCATTGTCCCTGAGCCTTCAGAGAATTCCAGACGGCACCCCAACCTAGAAGGCTGGCGTCTGTTGTTACAATTGTCCAGTCTGGTCTGCTGAATGGCATCCCCCTGGACAGATGTGGCCGAGAAAGCCACCATAGAAGAGAATTTCTGGTCTCTTGATCCAGATTCAGAGAAGGGGATAAGTCTGAGTAATCCCCATTCCACTGACTTAGCATGCACAGTTGCAGTGGTCTGAGGTGTAAGCGTGCAACGGGTACTATGTCCATTGCCGCTACCATTAAGCCGATTACCTCCATGCATTGAGCCACTGACGGGTGTTGAATGGAATGAAGGGTGCGGCAAGCACTTTGAAGTCTTGTTAGCCTGTCCTCTGTCAGGTAAATCTTCATTTCTACAGAATCTATAAGAGTCCCCAGGAAGGGAACTCTTGTGAGTGGAACGAGTGAACTTTTCTTTTCGTTCACCTTCCATCCATGTGACCTTAGAAATGCCAGCACTAACTCTGTATGAGACTTGGCAGTTTGAAAGCTTGAAGCTTGTATCAGAATGTCGTCTAGGTATGGAGCTACCGAGATTCCCCGCGGTCTTAGTACCGCCAGAAGAGCACCCAGAACCTTTGTGAAGATTCTTGGAGCTGTAGCCAATCCGAATGGAAGAGCCACAAACTGGTAATGCCTGTCTAGGAAGGCAAACCTTAGGTACCGATAATGATCTTTGTGAATCGGTATGTGAAGGTAAGCATCTTTTAAATCTACAGTGGTCATGTACTGACCCTCTTGGATCATAGGTAAAATTGTCCGAATAGTCTCCATCTTGAACGATGGAACTCTTAGGAATTTGTTTAGGATCTTTAAGTCCAGGATTGGTCTGAAAGTTCCCTCTTTTTTGGGAACCACAAACAGATTTGAGTAAAACCCCTGTCCCTGTTCCGATCGTGGAACTGGATGGATTACTCCCATTAACAAGAGCTCTTGTACGCAGCGTAGAAACGCCTCTTTCTTTGTCTGGATTGTTGACAATCTTGACAGATGAAATCTCTCTCTTGGAGGAGAGTATTTGAAGTCCAGAAGGTATCCCTGAGATATTATCTCTAGCGCCCAGGGATCCTGAACATCTCTTGCCCAAGCCTGGGCGAAGAGAGAAAGTCTGCCCCCCACTAGATCCGATCCCGGATCGGGGGCCCTCAATTCATGCTGTTTTAGGGGCAGCAGCAGGTTTCCTAGTCTGCTTGCCCTTGTTCCAGGACTGGTTAGGTTTCCAGCCTTGTCTGTAGCGAGCAACAGCTCCTTCCTGTTTTGGTGCAGAGGAAGTTGATGCTGCTCCTGCTTTGAAATTACGAAAGGAACGAAAATTAGACTGTCTAGTCTTGGCTTTGGCTTTGTCCTGAGGCAGGGCATGGCCTTTACCTCCTGTAATGTCAGCGATAATCTCTTTCAACCCGGGCCTGAATAAGGTCTGCCCTTTGAAAGGTATATTAAGCAATTTAGACTTAGAAGTAACATCAGCTGACCAGGATTTTAGCCACAGCGCCCTGCGTGCCTGAATGGCGAATCCTGAATTCTTCGCCGTAAGTTTAGTAAGATGTACTACGGCCTCCGAAATGAATGAATTAGCTAGTTTAAGGACTCTAAGCCTGTCCGTAATGTCGTCCAGAGTAGCTGAACCAATGTTCTCTTCCAGAGACTCAATCCAGAATGCCGCTGCAGCCGTGATCGGCGCAATGCATGCAAGGGGTTGCAATATAAAACCTTGTTGAACAAACATTTTCTTAAGGTAACCCTCTAATTTTTTATCCATTGGATCTGAAAAAGCACAGCTATCCTCCACCGGGATAGTGGTACGCTTAGCTAAGGTAGAAACTGCTCCCTCCACCTTAGGGACCGTTTGCCATAAGTCCCTTGTGGTGGCGTCTATTGGAAACATTTTTCTAAATATCGGAGGGGGTGAGAACGGCACACCGGGTCTATCCCACTCCTTAGTAACAATTTCAGTAAGTCTCTTAGGTATAGGAAAAACCTCAGTACTCGTCGGTACCGCAAAATATTTATCCAACCTACACATTTTCTCTGGTATTGCAACTGTGTTACAATCATTCAGAGCCGCTAACACCTCCCCTAGTAATACACGGAGGTTTTCCAGTTTAAATTTAAAATTTGAAATATCTGAATCCAGTCTGTTTGGATCAGAACCGTCACCCACAGAATGAAGCTCTCCGTCCTCATGTTCTGCCACCTGTGACGCAGTGTCTGACATGGCCCTAATATTATCAGCGCACTCTGTTCTCACCCCAGAGTGATCACGCTTACCTCTTAGCTCTGGTAATTTAGCCAAAACCTCAGTCATAACAGTAGCCATATCCTGTAATGTGATTTGTAATGGCCGCCCAGATGTACTCGGCGCTACAATATCACGCACCTCCCTCTGAGCGGGAGATGTAGGTACTGACACGTGAGGCAAGTTAGTCGGCATAACTCTCCCCTCGTTGTTTGGTGAAATTTGTTCAATTTGTACAGATTGACTTTTATTTAAAGTAGCATCAATACAGTTAGTACATAAATTTCTATTGGGCTCCACTTTGGCATTGCAACAAATGACACAGGTATCATCCTCTGAATCAGACATGTTTAACACACTAGCAAATAAACTTGTAACTTGGAAATACAATTCAATTAGAATAATATTAAAACGTACTGTGCCTTTAAGAAGCACAGAAGATCTATGACAGTTGAAAATTAATAAATTGAAACAGTTATAGCCTCAATCCTTGTAAATAACACAACTTTAGCAAAGGTTTAATCCCATTAGCAAAGATAACAAATTCTGAAAGCAGGAAACAAATTACAGAATAAACGTTTTTTATCTCAGTCAAACTATAATTCTCACAGCTCTGCTGAGAGAAATTACCTCCCTCAAAATAAGTTTTGAAGACCCCTGAGCTCTGTAGAGATGAACCGGATCATGCAGGGAATACAATGAGTTGCTGACTGAAATATTTGATGTGTAGTAAAAGCGCCAAAAAACGGCCCCTCCCCCTCACACACAGCAGTGAGGGAGAACAGAAACTGTCAGAAAACAGATTAAGCAACTGCCAAGTGGAAAAATAGTGCCCAAACATTTATTCACTCAGTACCTCAGTAAATGAAAACGATTTTACATTCCAGCAAAAACGTTAAACATAATCTCTAGTTATTAAACAGCTTTATGTATTTCTTACAGTGTAATTCTAGTGAAGTACCATTCCCCAGAATACTGAAGTGTAAAGTATACATACATGACATTATATCGGTATGGCAGGATTTTCTCATCAATTCCATTGTCAGAAAATAAAAACTGCTACATACCTCTATGCAGATTCATCTGCCCGCTGTCCCCTGATCTGAAGTTTACCTCTCCTCAGATGGCCGAGAAACAGCAATATGATCTTAACTACTCCGGCTAAAATCATAACAAAAACTCTGGTAGATTCTTCTTCAAACTCTGCCAGAGAGATAATAACACACTCCGGTGCTATTTTAAAATAACAAACTTTTGATTGAAGATATAAAACTAAGTATAATCACCATAGTCCTCTCACACATCCTATATAGTCGTTGGGTGCAAGAGAATGACTGGGAGTGACGTAGAGGGGAGGAGCTATATGCAGCTCTGCTGGGTGAATCCTCTTGCACTTCCTGTTGGGGAGGAGTAATATCCCAGAAGTAATGATGACCCGTGGACTGATCACACTTAACAGAAGAAAAAAGATAAGGGGGAACACATTGCAAAGCAGAAATCTCTGAAACTCTGCGTGTAGAGGCAATAGCCAACAACAAAAAGAACCTTCCAAGATAACAATTTAATGTCAACAGAATGCATAGGCTCAAACGGAGCCTGCTGAAAAACACTTAGAACAAGATTGAGGCTCCAAGGCGGAGCCCCAGATCTAAACATGGGTCTGATCCTAGCCAGAGACTTAAAGGACTGCACATCCGGAAGCTCAGCCAATCTTTGTGCATTAACACCAACAGGGCTGATATCTGTCCCTTCAGGTAACTAGCAGATAGGCCCTTTTCCAGTCAATCCTGGAGGAAAGCTAAAATTCGGGGAACCTTAACCTTATGCCAGGAAATGCCAAGCTCCTCACACCAGTACAAGTCCTCTACACTTTATGGTATATACGACGAGTAAGTGGCTTACGAGCTTGAACAAGAGTGTCGATAACACTCTCAGAAAACCCTCTTTTGGCCAAGACTAAGTATTCAATCTCCACGCAGTCAGTCTCAGAAGAATCTATATTTTAATGAATGAAGGGACCCTGTATCAGCAGATCTCTGCGACAAGGTAACCTCCACTAAGGAGATGAGGACATTCCCAACAGATCCGCAAACCACGTCCTTCGCGGCCACGATGGAGCAATCAAAATCACAGATGCTCGCTCCTGCTTGATGAGTCACCACACAAGGGAGAAGCGCTAATGGAGAAAAAGGATATACGAGACTAAACCTACATGGTATTCATAGGGCATCTATTAATTCCGCCTGAGGATCCCTCGACCGGTACCTGGGTAGCTTGGTACTGAGGCGGGATGCCATGAGATCTATCTCCAGCGTCCCCCACTCGCTGCATATCTCTGCAAACACCTTGGGGTGAAGAGACTATTCCCCTGGGTGAAAGGATTGCCTGCTGAGAAAGTCCGCTTCCCAGTTGTCCACACCCGGAATGTGGATTGCTGACAGTATACATTTGTGAGTCTCCGCCCACTCTAGTATCTGAGATACTTCTCTCATCGCCAAGAACCAAGGATATATTGTCTGATTGGAATCTGATAAACTGGGACGAACACAGAAGGGGCAAAGCCTTCAAGGAATTGAATATTGCCCAGAGTTCCAAAATATTGATCGGAATGGAGGACTCCTCCTGAGTCCACAGACCTTGTGCCTTCTTGGCACCCCAAACAGCTCCCCAGCCGGAAAGGCTTGCGTCCATAGTCACAATCCCAGGACGGTTTTAAAAAGCATGTGCCTTGAGACAGATTATCGGGACAAAGCCACCAGGAGAGCGAGTCTCGACAGGCTGTCCAGCACAATCTTTTGAGACAGATCTGAATGGTCGCCGTTCCATTGTCTCAGCATGCATAGTTGTAAGGGTCTGAGATGGAATCTGGCAAAAGGAATGATGTCCATGCAGAATTTTGAATTTTTTTGATCAGGGTGTAACATGTTTTTTTTTTTTTAATTTTCATGGCATTTCTAAAGTAAATGTTCACCAGGGCTTGCAAAACACATACACACGACACACTCATATGCATGCACACCATACAAATACACATTCATAGGCACGCATACACACACTCATATGCACACACACCACACAAATACTTATTCATATGCAAGCATACAATCACACACAGGGATACACAGCTGCACACACAGGGATTCACAGCTGCACACACAGGGATTCACAGCTGCACACACAGGGATTCACAGCTGCACACACAGGGATTCACAGCTGCACACACAGGGATTCACAGCTGCACACACAGGGATTCACAGCTGCACACACAGGGATTCACAGCTGCACACACAGGGATTCACAGCTGCACACACAGGGATTCACAGCTGCACACACAGGGATTCACAGCTGCACACACAGGGATTCACAGCTGCACACACAGGGATTCACAGCTGCACACACAGGGATTCACAGCTGCACACACAGGGATTCACAGCTGCACACACAGGGATTCACAGCTGCACACACAGGGATTCACAGCTGCACACACAGGGATTCACAGCTGCACACACAGGGATTCACAGCTGCACACACAGGGATTCACAGCTGCACACACAGGGATTCACAGCTGCACACACAGGGATTCACAGCTGCACACACAGGGATACACAGCTACACACACAGGGATACACAGCTACACACACAGGGATACACAGCTACACACACAGGGATACACAGCTACACACTCACACACAGGAATACACAGTTGTGGCACCAGCAGGTATTTTAGAAAGCACTAGCATGTGTCCCAAAGGGAACAATTTTGCTCTGAAAGTTTTGGGGATCAAGGGATTTAACCTAAGCAGTAAGCTGGTTATACATTTTGTTAAGACCTTCGCTGATTAGGAAAATGTTCCAAAAAACATGAAGATCTGAGGTGCTTAGAAGTTACTAGGTTAGGTTTAGACATGGTGATAGGAGCTGTGAGTTTCAAGGTCTACTGGAAACACATGGCTTGAAGTGCAAGATTCATCTAATGATTTAAATTAATTGCATGGTAGACATATTACAATAGTGTATCATGAAGAACATTATAGTTTAGTTAGTCATGCAGAAATTACCTTTAAAACATGTTTATGTATATTTTGATCAACCTATGTTCTGTGCCAACCTACACAGCAGATGAATTAAAAAGAAAATGTAAAAGTACTAAAAGTACAAAGAAATGAAGAAAGAACTGGGCAGCAAACTAAGACACTTCCCCTTTGAGCACAGGTACAAGGCAGCGGCGTTACAAATGGGGTCAGCGGCATGGCCTGCGGGTTGATTATAGGATTAGTCTTGGGGTACTTACTAGAGTCTGGCCTGGTGTTCTAGGGTCATGGAATAAACCTCAGGAAGCTGGCAGGGGATGCGTACAACCGAAAATCCCCTGTCCCCATTATGATTTGCAGCTGCAGCAGAACTACTGCCCGGCCTGGAAACTCTCTCTTAGAGCTTCCTCTCTTGGAAATCCCCTGTCCTCTCCTGCATTACTTAGCCAGCTGCCAGCCAGCGAGGCTCGTTCGAGTGCAACCTGAACCTCATGCCACGCACTTACTTTGTTCTAACAGAGACTACACGTCACTATCAGTGAAAGTAGTCTAGGTGTGAGAGTCTGGCTGACAAAAGCATCCTGTGCGGAGCCGCGTCACTGCAGTGTCATATCCTAAGCGGTCGTGTGTATATCTCTTTGTTGGCGGTCGCCACTTCAGTGCTGGACCTAATGAAGCCCGGGATCGGCAAAAGCTTTGAATATAATATATATAGACATCAAACGTTTTTGCCGATACCTGGCTGGCTTCATTAGGTGCAGCAGTGAAGCAGCAGCCACCAAGAAAACAATTTATGTAAGAACTTACCTGATAAATTCATTTCTTTCATATTGGCAAGAGTCCATGAGCTAGTGACGTATGGGATAGCAGATACCCAAGATGTGGAACTTCCACGCAAGAGTCACTAGAGAGGGAGGGATTAAATAAAGACAGCCAATTCCGCTGAAAAATAATCCATAACCCAAATCAAAAAGTTTTAATCTTAAAATGAAAAAAACTGAAATTATAAGCAGAAGAATCAAACTGAAACAGCTGCCTGAAGTACTTTTCTACCAAAAACTGCTTCAGAAGAAGAAAAAACATAAAAATGGTAGAATTTAGTGAAAGTATGCAAAGAAGACTAAGTTGCTGCTTTGCAAATCTGATCAACAGAAGCTTCATTTTTAAAAGCCCAAGAAGTAGAAACTGACCTAGTAGAATGAGACGTAATCCTTTGAGGCGGGGATTTATCCAACTCCACATAAGCATGATGAATCAAAGACTTTAACCAAGATGCCAAAGAAATGGCAGAAGCATTCTGACCTTTCCTAGAACCAGAAAAGACAACAAATAGACTAGAAGTCTTCCTGAAATCTTTAGTAGCTTCAACATAATATTTCAAAGCTCTAACTACATCCAAAGAATGTAAAGATCTCTCCAGAGAATTCTTAGGATTAGGACACAAAGAAGGGACAACAATTTCTCTACTAATGTTGTTAGAATTCACAACTTTAGGTAAAAAATTAAAGTCTGCAACACCGCCTTATCCTGATGAAAAATCAGAAAAGGAGATTCACAAGAAAGAGCAGATAACTCAGAAACTCTTCTAGCAGAAGAGATGGCCAAAAGGAATAAAACTTTCCAAGAAAGTAATTTAATACCCAGAGAATGCATAGGTTCAAACAGAGGAGCCTGTAAAGCCCTCAGAACCAAATTAAGACTCCAAGGAGGAGAAATTGACTTAATGACAGGCTTAATACGAACCAAAGCCTGTACAAAACAATGAATATCAGGATGATTAGCAATCTTTCTATGAAAAAGTACAGAAAGAGCAGAGATTTGTCCTTTCAAGGAACTTGCAGACAAACCTTTTTCCAAACCATCCTGAAGAAACTGTAAAATTCTAGGAATTCTAAAAGAATGCCAAGAGAATTTATGAGAAGAACACCAAGAAATGTAAGTCTTCCAAACTCGGTAATAGATCTTTCTAGACACAGATTTACGAGCCTGTAACATATTATTAATCACTGAATCAGAGAAACCTCTATGACTAAGTATTAAGCGTTCAATCGCTATACCTTCAAATTTAATGATTTGAGATCCTGATGGAAAAATGGGCCTTGAGATAGGTCTGGCCTTAACGGAAGTGTCCAAGGTTGGCAACTGGCCATCCGAACGAGATCCGCATACTAAAACCTGAGTGGCCATGCTGGAGCCACCAGCAGTACAAACGAACGCTCCATTAGGATTTTGGAAATCACTTTTGGAAGAACTAGAGGCGGAAAGATATAAGCAGGTTGATAATTCCAAGGAAGTGACAACGTGTCCACCACTTCCGCCTGAGGATCCCTGGATCTGGACAGATACCTGGGAAGTTTCTTGTTTAGATGAGAGGCTATCAGATCTATTTCTGGAAGTCCCCAGATTTGAACAATCTGAAGAAATACCTCTGGGTGAAGAGACCATTTGCCCGGATGTAACGTCTGGCGACTGAGATAATCTGCTTCCCAATTGTCTATACCTGGGATGTGAACCACAGAAATGAGACAGGAGCTGGATTCAGCCCATACAAGTATCCGAGATACTTCTTTCATAGCTTGAGGACTGAGTCCCCCCTTGATGATTGACATATGCCACGGTTGTGACATTGTCTGTCTGAAAACAAATAAACGATTCTCTCTTCAGAAGAGGCCAGAACTGAAGAGCTCTGAAAATCGCACGGAGTTCCAAAATGTTGATTGGTAATCTCGCCTCCTGAGATTCCCAAACCCCCTGCGCTGTCAGAGATCCCCATATAGCTCCCCAACCTGAAAGACTTGCATCTGTTGAGATCACAGTCCAGGTTGGACGAACAAAAGAGGCCCCTTGAATTAAACGATGGTGATCCAACCACCAAGTCAGAGAAGATCGAACATTGGGATTTAAGGATATTAATTGTGATATCTTTGTATAATCCCTGCACCACTGGTTCAGCATACAAAGCTGGAGAGGTCTCATGTGAAAATGAGCAAAAGGGATCGCGTCCTATGCAGCAGTCATGAGACCTAGAATTTCCATGCACAAAGCTACCGAAGGGAATGATTGAGACTGAAGGTTTCGACAAGATGAAACTAATTTCAGACGTCTCTTTTCTGTTATAGACAAAGTCATGGACACTGAATCTATTTGGAAACTCAAAAAGGTTACCCTTGTCTGAGGAATCAAGGAACTCTTTGGTAAATTGATCCTCCAACCATGTCTTTGAAGAAACAACACAAGTTGATTCGTATGAAATTCTGCAGAATGTAAAGACTGAGCAAGTACCAAGATATCGTCCAAATAAGGAAATACCGCAATACCCTGTTCTCTGATTACAGAGAGAAGGACACCGAGAACCTTTGAAAAGATCCTTGGAGCTGTTGCTAGGCCAAATGGAAGAGCAACAAACTGGTAATGCTTGTCTAGAAAAGAGAATCTCAGAAACTGATAGTGATCTGGATGGATAGGAATATGAAGATATGCATCCTGTAAGTCTATTGTAGACACATAATGCCCTTGCTGAACAAACGGCAGAATAGTCCTTATAGTCACCATTTTGAATGTTGGTATCCTTACATAACAATTCAATATTTTTAGAACCAGAACTGGTCTGAAGGAATTCTCCTTCTTTGGTACAATGAACAGATTTGAGTAAAACCCCAGACCCCGTTCCAGAACTGGAACTGGCACAATTACCCCAGCCGACTAAGTCTGAAACACATTTCAGAAACGCCTGAGCCTTTACTGGGTTTACTGGAATGCGTGAGAGAAAAAAATCTTCTCACAGGCGGGCTTACCTTGAAACCTATTCTGTACCCTTGTGAAACAATGTTCTGAATCCAAAGACTTTGAATCGATTTGATCCAAACATCTTAGAAAAATCGTAACCTGCCCCCTACCAGCTGTGCTGGAATGAGGGCGGCACCTTCATGCGTATTTGGGAGCTGGTTTTGACTTTCTAAAAGGCTTGGATTTATTCCAGACTGGAGAAGGTTTCCAAACGGAAACTGTTCCTTTAGGGGAAGGGTCAGGCTTTTGTTCCTTATTCTGACGAAAGGAACAAAAACGATTAGCAGCCCTATATTTGCCTTTAGATTTTTTTGTCCTGAGGCAAAAAGGCTCCCTTCCCCCCAGTAACAGTTGAAATTATTGAATCCAACTGAGAACCAAATAATGTATTACCTTGGAAAGAAAGAGAAAGCAACGTTGACTTAGAAGTCATATCTGCATTCCAAGACTTAAGCCATAAAGCTCTTCTAGCTAAAATAGCTAAAGACATATACCTGACATCAAATCTAATGATATCGAAAATGGCATCACAAACAAAGTTATTAGCATGTTGAAGAAGTTTAACAATGCTATAAGCATTATGGTCTGACACTTGTTGCGCTAAAGCCTCCAACCAGAAGGTGGAAGCTGCAGCAACATCAGCCAAAGAAATAGCAGGTCTAAGAAGATTACCTGAATATAAATAAGCCTTCCTTAGAAAGGATTCAAGCTTCCTATCTAAAGGATCCTTAAAAGAAGTACTATCTGCCGTAGGAATAGTAGTACGTTTAGCAAGAGTAGAGATAGCCCCATCAACTTTGGGGATTTTTGCCCAAAACTCTAATCTATCAGATGGCAAAGGGTACAATTTCTTAAACCTTGGAGAAGGAGTAAATGAAGTACCCAGACTATTCCATTCCCTAGAAATTACTTCTGAAATAGCATCAGGAACTGGAAAAACTTCTGGAATAACTACATGAGGTTTAAAAACTGAATTTAAACGCTTATTAGTTTTAATATCAAGAGGACTAGACTCCTCCATATCTAATGCAATCAACACTTCTTTAATTAAAGAACGAATAAACTCCATCTTAAACAAATATGAAGATTTATTAGTGTCAATATCTGAGGCAGAATCTTCTGAACCAGATAGATCCTCATCAGAAATAGATAAGTCAGAATGATGGCGGTCATTTAAAAATTCATCTGAAATATGAGAAGTTTTAAAAGACCTCTTACGTTTACTAGAAGGAGGAATAACAGACAGAGCCTTCTGAAAAATTCTTTTACATTAACAGGAACATCCTGAACATTAGATGTTGAAGGAACAACAACAGGTAATGGATTATTACTAATGGAAATATTATCTGCTTTTGATAGTTTATCATGACAACTAATACAAACTACAGCCGGCGGAACAGTTACCAAAAGTTTACAACAAATGCACTTAGCTTTGGTAGAACCGACATCAGGCAGCGTCTTTCCAGAAGTAGATTCTGATCCAGGGTCAGGTAGTAACATCTTGCAATATGTAATAGAAAAAACAACATATAAAGTAAAATTATCAAATTCCTTAAATGGCAGTTTCAGGAATGAGAAACGTGAAAACTTCCTGCGTCAACTATGATGCCGGAAATAACAAAATTTTTGCGCCAAAAAAGTCTCGCGCCAAGAATGACACAATACATTGAAGCATTTTCTGCACCCGGGAGCCTAACAGCCCGCAATTTAGAAAAAAAGTCAATTGAACATTTTTAAGGTAAGAAAAAATATAATTCATATGCATTTTCCCAAAAAAATGAAACTGACAGTCTGAAAGAAGGAATACTGATTATCCTGAATCATGGCAAATATAAGTTAAACACATATATTTAGAACTTTACATATAAAGTGCCCAACCATAGCTTAGAGTGTCATGAATAGAAATAAGACTTACTTACCCTAAGACACTCATCTACATATAGTAGATAGCCAAACCAGTACTGAAACGAGAATCAGTAGAGGTAATGGTATATAAGTATATCGTCGATCTGAAAAGGGAGGTAGGAGAAGAAATCTCTACAACCGATAACAGAGAACCTATGAAATAGATCCCCTAGAGGAAGACCATGGTATTCAAATAGGCAATACTCTCTTCACATCCCTCTGACATTCACTGCACTCTGAGAGGAAAACCGGGCTTCAGCCTGCTGCGAAGCGCACATAAACGTAGAAATCTAGCACAAATTTACATCACCACCTCCATGGGAGGCAAAGTTTGTAAAACTGAATTGTGGGTGTGGTGAGGGGTGTATTTATAGGCATTTTGAGGTTTGGGAAACTTTGCCCCTCCTGGTAGGAATGTATATCCCATACGTCACTAGCTCATGGACTCTTACCAATTACATGAAAGAAAGAGAGATACACGCAATCGCTTAGGATGTAATACTGCAGTGATGCAGCTCCGCACTTGATGCTTCTGCCAGCCAGGAGGTTAACTAAATTGATTTACTGTCGCACGCACGTAGGAGCCTCAGGGTATGGTGGTGGCTGGTATTTCTCAAAGGGGTCGGGGAAGGTTCTCTTCTTGTTGTGCGGCGGTGTACCACACTGACTACACAAAAGTACCGCCGCGCTTCCACTATCTGCCACGTCCCCCCAAATTGCCGCCCCCTCCAACCTGTCGCAGTAGGCACGGCCCTTGTCGGCCTATGCCTTAATACACCTCTGCACTGAGGGTCTCGAGGAGGCCTGGAGGGCAAGACAAGCAGAAGTTAGCTTGCAACGTCTCTGATCTGTGAGGAATTTTCTCATGGATATGGAGTCTATTATAGTTCCCAGGAAATTCACCTTTGTACTTGGAGTAAGAACTCTTTTCCAAGTTTATCTTCCAAGTTTATCTAAGCCTCTGCAGACTGCCCCCTTATTTCAGGCATATATGAAAATCTAGTAGCGGCAGTTATACACAGAGTGGATAAAACTAAATGATTTGTTTTGTTTTTTTAAATAGGATTTTGAATATAAAATTATTTTTGAGGAAAAAATCTAAAGATAGCTTTCTATTTAAGATACATTATAATCCAAAGGATATTCATCCTGAAATAAGGATTAATTTATAATTAAGTAGCAGGAGGCTGTATATTTATGGCTGTAATGTTAATTTGTTTTTTGCTGGTAAATTAATTCCATTAATTCATTCACAATGTCATACTTTCCCAGATGCTTCTGTCAGACTATTTTGGACAATTTTTTTTTTATCTAGAAGATATTATTACATATTCTTGGTTTTGTTAAAATTCCATGCTCTATATGAATCATAAAAAAAAAAAATTGGGTTTCATATCTCTTTAACCTAATAAGCTGAAGATAGTTCCACCTCCTAAAAATTTCAAAATTACACATGTATTTCAAATGTTTTCTAACTAAATCAGTGATTTTCTGATACAAGTGAAATCTGAAAAGTTAATCTAAAAATGAAACCTTTATGTAGAAAACCATGATTTAAATCGAAGCTTACTGACTAGTGCTTTAAATTGTGATTAAAATCAATTTTAGAAAGGCAGATGTTTGTGCAAATGGGGCACAAAACGCCATTTGCTGAAATAATATGCTGTTTCTCCTACCTATTAGCTAGAACGTCTGGTTCTGAGGAAGTGTCTGGGGCTGGCTGGTCTGGTTCCTCATTTTCTGAAAAAGGAAAAACAAGCTATAGTACAACAGATAAAGTGCATATGTTGAGATAGTAATCAGATTTGCAAAAAACAAGGTTTAAAGGGACATTATACACTCATTTTTTCTTTGCATAAATGTTTTGTAGATGACCTATTTTTATAGCCCATAAAGTTTTTTTTTTTTTTTAAATGTATAGTTTTGCATATTTTTTAAATAACATTGCTCTGATTTTCAGACTCCTAACCAAGCCCCAAAGTTTTATGACAATACCGTCAGCTACCTACTCCAGCTTGCTCCTGTTTGTGTAAAGGGTCTTTTCATTGCAAAAGAAGGGGGGGGGGGGGAGTGTCTTATTTCCCACTTGCAGTGTGCTTTCCAACTACCTTTTCAACAGAGCTAAACTGAGAGCTTCCAAGTAAGTTTTTAAACAGTTTTATACTGGATTTTTATATCTGTATTTGTGCATCTTATTCTTTATAGTAGTGTATATTACATGCAGTTATATGAAAATGAGTGTATACTGTCCCTTTAAGTAACAGTTACAGCAGCAGCAATGGTAACATTTCAGAAACACAAATGTTGTTATAAAAATTCTCAAAGAACCTGAATCAATTCATATTCAAAACATGACTCACAAACCCCAGAACTACAATAGCCCATGTCTGCAGCATTACACCCGTTAGCATTTCTTTAAGTGCTTAAAAGGGACAGTAAACACCTTGTAACTACAATATATTTCTGTTGTCTTGCTATAGAATAACATATCCACCAAGCCTTAAACGGACACTGAACCCAAATTTTTTCTTTTGTGATTCAGATAGAGCATGCAATTTTAAGCAACTTTCTAATTTACTGCTATTATCAAATTTTCTGCATTCTCTTGGTATCTTTTTTTTGAAAAGCAAGAATGTAAGTTTAGATGCTGGCCCATTTTTGGTGAACAACCTGGGTTGTCCTTGCTGATTGAACAGCACCAATAAACAAGTGCTGTCAATTGTTCTGAACCAACAAGTTGCTGGCTCCTTAGCATAGATGCCTTCTTTTTCAAATAAAGATAGCAAGAGTACGAAGAAAAAACATAATTTATGTAAGAACTTACCTGATAAATTCATTTCTTTCATATTAGCAAGAGTCCATGAGCTAGTGACGTATGGGATATACATTCCTACCAGGAGGGGCAAAGTTTCCCAAACCTCAAAATGCCTATAAATACACCCCTCACCACACCCACAATTCAGTTTAACGAATAGCCAAGAAGTGGGGTGATAAAAAAGTGCGAAAAGCATATAAAATAAGGAATTGGAATAATTGTGCTTTATACAAAATCATAAACACCACAAAAAAAGGGCGGGCCTCATGGACTCTTGCTAATATGAAAGAAATGAATTTATCAGGTAAGTTCTTACATAAATTATGTTTTCTTTCATGTAATTAGCAAGAGTCCATGAGCTAGTGACGTATGGGATAATGATTACCCAAGATGTGGATCTTTCCACACAAGAGTCACTAGAGAGGGAGGGATAAAATAAAGACAGCCAATTCCTGCTGAAAATAATCCACACCCAAAATAAAGTTTAACGAAAAACATAAGCAGAAGATTCAAACTGAAACCGCTGCCTGAAGTACTTTTCTACCAAAAACTGCTTCAGAAGAAGAAAATACATCAAAATGGTAGAATTTAGTAAAAGTATGCAAAGAGGACCAAGTTGCTGCTTTGCAAATCTGATCAACCGAAGCTTCATTCCTAAACGCCCAGGAAGTAGAAACTGACCTAGTAGAATGAGCTGTAATTCTCTGAGGCGGAGTTTTACCCGACTCAACATAGGCAAAATGAATTAAAGATTTCAACCAAGATGCCAAAGAAATGGCAGAAGCTTTCTGGCCTTTTCTAGAACCGGAAAAGATAACAAATAGACTAGAAGTCTTTCTGAAAGATTTAGTAGCTTCAACATAATATTTCAAAGCTCTAACAACATCCAAAGAATGCAACGATTTCTCCTTAGAATTCTTAGGATTAGGACATAATGAAGGAACCACAATTTCTCTACTAATGTTGTTGGAATTCACAACTTTAGGTAAAAATTCAAAAGAAGTTCGCAACACCGCCTTATCCTGATGAAAAATCAGAAAAGAAGACTCACAAGAATGAGCAGATAATTCAGAAACTCTTCTGGCAGAAGAGATGGCCAAAAGGAACAAAACTTTCCAAGAAAGTAATTTAATGTCCAATGAATGCATAGGTTCAAACGGAGGAGCTTGAAGAGCCCCCAGAACCAAATTCAAACTCCAAGGAGGAGAAATTGACTTAATGACAGGTTTTATACGAACCAAAGCTTGTACAAAACAATGAATATCAGGAAGAATAGCAATCTTTCTGTGAAAAAGAACAGAAAGAGCAGAGATTTGTCCTTTCAAGGAACTTGCGGACAAACCTTTATCTAAACCATCCTGAAGAAACTGTAAAATTCTCGGAATTCTAAAAGAATGCCAAGAAAAATGATGAGAAATACACCAAGAAATATAAGTCTTCCAGACTCTATAATATATCTCTCTAGATACAGATTTACGAGCCTGTAACATAGTATTAATCACAGCGTCAGAAAAACCTCTTTGACGAAGAATCAAGCGTTCAATCTCCATACCTTTAAATTTAAGGATTTCAGATCCTGATGGAAAAAAGGACCTTGTGACAGAAGGTCTGGTCTTAACGGAAGAGTCCACGGTTGGCAAGAGGCCATCCGGACAAGATCCGCATACCAAAACCTGTGAGGCCATGCCGGAGCTACCAGCAGAACAAACGAGCATTCCTTCAGAATCTTGGAGATTACTCTTGGAAGAAGAACTAGAGGCGGAAAGATATAGGCAGGATGATACTTCCAAGGAAGTGATAATGCATCCACTGCCTCCGCCTGAGGATCCCGGGATCTGGACAGATACCTGGGAAGTTTCTTGTTTAGATGGGACGCCATCAAATCTATTTCTGGAAGTTTCCACATTTGAACGATCTGAAGAAATACCTCTGGGTGAAGAGACCATTCGCCCGGATGCAACGTTTGGCGACTGAGATAATCCGCTTCCCAATTGTCTACACCTGGGATATGAACCGCAGAGATTAGACAGGAGCTGGATTCCGCCCAAACCAAAATTCGAGATACTTCTTTCATAGCCAGAGGACTGTGAGTTCCTCCTTGATGATTGATGTATGCCACAGTTGTGACATTGTCTGTCTGAAAACAAATGAACGATTCTCTCTTCAGAAGAGGCCAAAACTGAAGAGCTCTGAAAATTGCACGGAGTTCCAAAATATTGATCGGTAATCTCACCTCCTGAGATTCCCAAACTCCTTGTGCCGTCAGAGATCCCCACACAGCTCCCCAACCTGTGAGACTTGCATCTGTTGAAATTACAGTCCAGGTCGGAAGCACAAAAGAAGCCCCCTGAATTAAACGATGGTGATCTGTCCACCACGTTAGAGAGTGTCGAACAATCGGTTTTAAAGATATTAATTGAGATATCTTTGTGTAATCCTTGCACCATTGATTCAGCATACAAAGCTGAAGAGGTCGCATGTGAAAACGAGCAAAGGGGATCGCGTCCGATGCAGCAGTCATAAGACCTAGAATTTCCATGCATAAGGCTACCGAAGGGAATGATTGTGACTGAAGGTTTCGACAAGCTGCCATCAGTTTTAGACGCC
Source organism: Bombina bombina (assembly GCF_027579735.1). Lineage (NCBI taxonomy): Eukaryota > Metazoa > Chordata > Amphibia > Anura > Bombinatoridae > Bombina > Bombina bombina. The sequence goes on from NC_069501.1 coordinate 996,349,231, forward strand.
TCTTGTCTGTTAAAGACAGAGTCATGGACACTGAATCTATTTGGAAACCCAGAAAGGTTACCCTTGTCTGAGAAATCAATGAACTTTTTGGTAAATTGATCCTCCAACCATGATCTTGAAGAAACAACACAAGTCGATTCGTATGAAATTCTGCTAAATGTAAAGACTGAGCAAGTACCAAGATATCGTCCAAATAAGGAAATACCACAATACCCTGTTCTCTGATTACAGACAGAAGGGCACCGAGAACCTTTGTAAAAATTCTTGGAGCTGTAGCAAGGCCAAACGGCAGAGCCACAAACTGGTAATGCTTGTCCAGAAAAGAGAATCTCAGGAACCGATAATGATCCGGATGAATCGGAATATGCAGATATGCATCCTGTAAATCTATTGTGGACATATAATTCCCTTGCTGAACAAAAGGCAAGATAGTCCTTACAGTTACCATCTTGAACGTTGGTATCCTTACATAACGATTCAATATTTTTAGATCCAGAACTGGTCTGAAGGAATTCTCCTTCTTTGGTACAATGAAGAGATTTGAATAAAACCCCATCCCCTGTTCCTGAACTGGAACTGGCATAATTACTCCAGTCAACTCTAGATCTGAAACACAATTCAGAAATGCTTGAGCTTTTACTGGATTTACTGGGACACGGGAAAGAAAAAATCTCTTTGCAGGAGGTCTCATCTTGAAACCAATTCTGTACCCTTCTGAAACAATGTTCTGAATCCAAAGATTGTGAACAGAATTGATCCAAATTTCTTTGAAAAAACGTAACCTGCCCCCTACCAGCTGAGCTGGAATGAGGGCCGCACCTTCATGTGGACTTAGAAGCAGGCTTTGCCTTTCTGGCTGGCTTGGATTTATTCCAGATTGGAGATGGTTTCCAAACTGAAACTGCTCCTGAGGATGAAGGATCAGGTTTTTGTTCTTTGTTGAAACGAAAGGAACGAAAACGATTATTAGCTCTGTTTTTACCCTTAGATTTTTTATCCTGTGGTAAAAAAAGTTCCTTTCCCACCAGTAACAGTTGAAATAATAGAATCCAACTGAGAACCAAATAATTTGTTACCCTGGAAAGAAATGGAAAGTAGAGTTGATTTAGAAGCCATATCAGCTTTCCAAGTCTTAAGCCATAAAGCTCTTCTAGCTAAAATAGCTAGAGACATAAACCTGACATCAACTCTGATAATATCAAAGATGGCATCACAGATAAAATTATTAGCATGCTGAAGAAGAATAATAATATCATGAGAATCATGATGTGTTACTTGTTGCGCTAAGGTTTCCAACCAAAAAGTTGAAGCTGCAGCAACATCAGCCAAAGATATAGCAGGTCTAAGAAGATTACCTGAACACAGATGAGCTTTTCTTAGAAAGGATTCAATTTTCCTATCTAAAGGATCCTTAAACGAAGTACCATCTGACATAGGAATAGTAGTACGTTTAGCAAGGGTAGAAATAGCCCCATCAACTTTAGGGATTTTGTCCCAAAATTCTAATCTGTCAGTCGGCACAGGATATAATTGCTTAAAACGTTTAGAAGGAGTAAATGAATTACCCAATTTATCCCATTCTTTGGAAATTACTGCAGAAATAGCATTAGGAACAGGAAAAACTTCTGGAATAACCACAGGAGATTTAAATACCTTATCCAAACGTTTAGAATTAGTATCAAGAGGACCAGAATCCTCTATTTCTAAAGCAATTAGAACTTCTTTAAGTAAAGAACGAATAAATTCCATTTTAAATAAATATGAAGATTTATCAGCATCAACCTCTGAGACAGAATCCTCTGAACCAGAAGAGTCATCAGAATCAGAATGATGATGTTCATTTAAAAATTCATCTGTAGGGAGAGAAGTTTTAAAAGATTTTTTACGTTTACTAGAAGGAGAAATAACAGACATAGCCTTCTTTATGGATTCAGAAACAAAATCTCTTATGTTATCAGGAACATTCTGCACCTTAGATGTTGAAGGAACTGCAACAGGCAATGGTACTTTACTAAAGGAAATATCTGCATTAACAAGTTTGTCATGACAATCAATACAAACAACAGCTGGAGGAATAGCTACCAAAAGTTTACAGCAGATACACTTAGCTTTGGTAGATCCAGCACTAGACAGCGATTTTCCTGTAGTATCTTCTGACTCAGATGCAACGTGAGACATCTTGCAATATGTAAGAGAAAAAACAACAACATATAAAGCAAAATTGATCAAATTCCTTAAATGACAGTTTCAGGAATGGGAAAAAATGCCAAAGAACAAGCTTCTAGCAACCAGAAGCAATGAAACATGAGACTAAAATAATGTGGAGACAAAAGCGACGCCCATATTTTTTAGCGCCAAATAAGACGCCCACATTATTTGGCGCCAAAAATGACGCCACATCCGGAACGCCGAAATTTTTGTCGCAAAATAACGTAAAAAAATGACGCAACTTCCGGCGATACGTATGACGCCGGAAACGGAAAATAATTTTTGCGCCAAAAAAGTCAGCGCCAAGAATGACGCAATAAAATGAAGCATTTTCAGCCCCTGCGAGCCTAACAGCCCACAGGGAAAATAGTCAAATTTTTGAAGGTAAGAAAAAATGATTAAATCAAATGCATTATCCCAAATATGAAACTGACTGTCTGAAAAATAAGGAAAGTTGAACATTCTGAGTCAAGGCAAATAAATGTTTGAATACATATATTTAGAACTTTATAAACAAAGTGCCCAACCATAGCTTAGAGTGTCACAGAAAATAAGATTTACTTACCCCAGGACACTCATCTACATGTTTGTAGAAAGCCAAACCAGTACTGAAACGAGAATCAGCAGAGGTAATGGTATATATAAGAGTATATCGTCGATCTGAAAAGGGAGGTAAGAGATGAATCTCTACGACCGATAACAGAGAACCTATGAAATAGACCCCGTAGAAGGAGATCACTGCATTCAAATAGGCAATACTCTCCTCACATCCCTCTGACATTCACTGCACGCTGAGAGGAAAACCGGGCTCCAACTTGCTGCGGAGCGCATATCAACGTAGAATCTAGCACAAACTTACTTCACCACCTTCATCGGAGGCAAAGTTTGTAAAACTGAATTGTGGGTGTGGTGAGGGGTGTATTTATAGGCATTTTGAGGTTTGGGAAACTTTGCCCCTCCTGGTAGGAATGTATATCCCATACGTCACTAGCTCATGGACTCTTGCTAATTACATGAAAGAAATTTATAATAGAAGTAAATTAGAAAGTTGCTTAACATTGTATGCTCTATCTGAATCATGAAAGAAAAAATTTGGGTTCAGTGTCCCTTTAACATTTTTAAATCAGCAATGTGTTTGCAGCATTTCTCTTTCAGAAAAGCCAAACTCCACCAATCATTCGCTTTATTTGCAGGAGCCAATCCAGGCTTTAGTCAGTAGACCACAATGCTAGCTACAGTCATATTGCTAGTATAAAGTAAATTGTTTGCAGTTATTATCCGTTAAAGCCAATTAGGGAAAGATATGTAGCTGTATTCTCTGTGAGAAGTTTGCAGAGTGATTTTCTAGGTTTGAGATTTAAAGAAGCCACAATTTTCAGAGCTAAATTATATAGAAGGGGGGGGGGGGGTAGATACATAACATTATTGCCCATTAGATATATGAAGTAGGTTTTAAATGGTGCAGAATTTGTATGTCTACAACCGATTAACCAAAAAAGATATTAAGAGAAAAAATGGTCTTGTTGGGTAAAAAGCTAAAAAAATAGAGTCTCAATTTCAAGTTAAATTACCTTCAACGTCTTTTGTAGTCTTTTTCTTTCGTTTAAGTAACAGAGCACGTAACGCTTCTGCTCTCTGCTCTAAGGTGGGCTCCTGCTCCTCACAGACCTCACCGATTTCAGCTGCATCATCTGTAGATGTTGGAACAAGAGAGGCTGCTGCCTTACGTAGCTGTTCAGGGCTCAGCTTAGCTGGGATACGCCAAAACGATTCCTGCAGCAACAATATCAGAGATATATGTATAAGTATTGAACAATGCAAAATGTATAACTTGTAAATAAAAAAAATTGTTAAAAGGGATAGAAAAGTAAAAAAAGGCTTTAAAGGGATAGAAAAGTAAAAAAAAATGAATCGGTGCATTTCAATTTGAAATTGAAGCATTTTAGAAATATACTTCTATTAGCAAAAATGCATCTAATAAAGTAAGAATGCTTTAAAAAACAGATATATGTTAATTTTTATCAATTAACAAAATGCAAAGTGAGTGTGCAGAATAAAAATAAAAATCAAATAAATATTTGGTGTGACCACACTTTGCCTTCAAAAACAGCATACATTCTTCTTGGTACACTTGCGCAAAGTCACAGATTTTCTAGGCACATAGTCAGGTGCATGGTTAAAAAATTTAACCAAAGGAGGTGCTAATAATCATCAATTTAATATGTAGGTTGAAAGACAATCATTAACTGAAACAAAAACAGCTGTGTAGAAGGAATAAAACTGGGTAAAGGAACAGCCAAACTCTGCTAACAGGGTGAGGTTGCTGAAGAACATTTAATATAAATAGTCAAACGCCATGACAGAACTGAGCACAGCAACAAGACAAGGTAGTTATACTGCACCAGTGTTAATTTCGTCGACTAAAACTAGACTAAAATGACTATAAAACTAAAAAAATTCTAAAGACTATGACTAAAACTAAATCAAAATGGCATTTTAGTCAAAAGACTATGACTAAAACTAAATCAAAATTTGCTGACAAAAACATTTTATGCAAGGTGTTATAATCAATCCATATTTAATTACTGCTCTTTTGTAAAATTTACGAAACTTCATTTTATTAAATTTTAAGATATATAAAGACATGTAATATACCACAACAGTTAAATCTGTATTGCATGTTCAAACCTTAATACCATAAATAAAAACAGGTTAATAAACCTTTACTCCAGGAGTATAAAATGAGTTTGGAAGTTCTAGAGCAGTGCTAATATGGTTGCCGAAACTTTTTCGAATCTGTGAACAATCAATTGATTCTTCCTATTGAAATAAGCATAACCCACAAGTATGGGTTTAAGTTATGCTGTGCCTGTGCTAGCTGCAGAAACTTTTTGTTGTGTTGAGTTACTTGATACTTGTTTTAATTATTAACAGAGAACTGTTAAAGTTTTTATACTGGGTAATATGTGCAATACAGCCAATACAGTTTACAGTTTTGTTTTTTTATATTTTAAAGTTGCACTTCTGTTTTTTTATGAAACTTGTTTTTATTGAATTGTAAGTTTAATAAAGATGTTATATATCACAACGGCTAAATCTGTGTCTATATTGCATGTTTAAACCTTAATACCATAAATATTAACAGGTATTATGTTTACTCCTGGAGTATGTAATCAGTTTGCAAATGATAGAGAAATGCTTAAATAACGCATTACACTTTAACTAAACCCCTTAGATTTTAGTTGACTAAAATCTACTGGGATTTAGTCGACTAAAATCTACTGAAAATTCAGTCGACTAAAACTAGACTAAAACTAAAACAATTCAGATGACTAAAATACGACTAAAACTAAAATGGCATTTTAGTCAAAAGACTAAAACTAAGACTAAATTGAAATTTGTCGTCAAAATTAACACTGTACTGCACCAGCAAGGTCTTTCCCAGGCATACAGTGGTTTCCACTTCTAAAGAAACACACAGAAATGTAGCAGATGACAGAAATATCATGCTTAATTCCCTTCACAATTGAAAGATGTCTAGCAGTCCCATCAGCTCTAAATTGGCAGAAACCAGTGGGACTCTGGTACACCCATCTACTGTCTGGAGAAATCTTGTCAAAGTGGTCTTCATGGAGGACTTAAAAAATAGAAATATCCCAATAAAGGGATATAAAAGAGCGCTGATGTTTGAAAAAGAGAACAATATAAAATGTAAGGAGAGAGGGCGCCACAATAGCGTGATATCGTCTGGAATGCAGGTACAGATAAAAGTATTATGCTTACCAAATAGTATGGCACTCTGCTGTGACCAGTGCAAAAAAGCAGACTAGCACTTATCAGTGGCTAGTACACTGTGGAAGCCAGGTTCCAAAGGCACTTGTCCTGGTTGCAACTCTGTGAATATCTACTGTTGATTGGACTTCAGGTGCTGCAAAGGTGTAATCTTTTATGTGTTGTTCAGTTGGTATTTGATAAACCACAACACAGACAACTTCAAATAAAAATGACTTTTAATACTTATGACGCGTTTCTCAACCTACAGGGGATGTTTCATCAGATAAAAAAGTGAATGATGACATTCACTTTTTTATCTGATGAAACAACCCCTGGAGGTTGAGAAATGCGTCATAAGTATTAAAAGTCATTTTTATTTGAAGTTGTCTGTGTTGTGGTTTATCAAATACCAACTGAACAACACATAAAAGATTACACCTTTGCAGCACCTGAAGTCCAATCAACAGTAGATATTCACAGAGTTGCAACCAGGACAAGTGCCTTTGGAACCTGGCTTCCACAGTGTACTAGCCACTGATAAGTGCTAGCCTGCTTTTTTGCACTGGTCACAGCACAGTGCCATACTATTTGGTAAGCATAATACTTACTTTTATCTGTACCTGCATTCCAGACGATATCACGCTATTGTGGCGCCCTCTCTCCTTCTTTCATGGAGGACTTGCAGCCAAAAGGCCATACCTCCAAGAGGAAACAAGACCAAGAGACTATGTATGAAAACACAGGAACTTGGGTGCATAAAAATGGCAGCAGGTGCACTGGACCGATCAAGCAAAATCTGAAATATTTGGCTGTAGCATAAGGCAGTCTGTTCGCCGAAAGGCTGGAGAGCATTACAATCGAAAGTCTGCAGGCTACAGTAAAGCATGATGGAGGTTCCTTGCAAGTTTGCGGTTGGATTTTTGCAAACAGAGCTGTGGATTTGGTCAGAATTAATTGTCTCCTCAAGTACACACAGATACTTATATATCATGCAATAACAGGGAGGCATCTGATTGGCCCCAACTTTATTCTGCAGCATGACAACGACCCCAACCATACAGCCAAAGTCATTAAGAACTATCTTCAGTGTGAATAAAAAAAAAAAGTAAAAAAAAAAAAAGTTCTGGAATGATGGTATGGCCCCCCCAGAGCCCTAATCTAGAACTGTGGTTAGTTCTCCAAGACGCTTGGAACAACGTACCTGCCGAGTTCCTTAAACAGTGTCAAGTGTAACTAGAAGAATTGATGCAGTTCTGAAGGCAATGATCAAGTTAATTTAGATTTTATTACAAGAACAGAGACTCCTATTTTTTGCATTCTCTTTCTTTACTACTCAATGCAGCTTTTAAAAGTAACAGAATGACATAACATAACATATTAAAACAGCATAGAAAACAGATAACCACAATAAGTAGCTAAAGAGAGAGCTAACTTATAACTCCAAGAAAAAAGTGACCAATCAGAGAAGGAATAGTGTCCATAAACTGTCCAATAAGTAACCAATCCTCCTCTTTTTGCTGCTCAGCCAGAGATAAGTATTCAAATAATTTTGTCTCCAATAAAGATTAAAATTTTTATCCTGTATGCTATTTTATGTTTAATAATTTTTTCCTTTATATATTAAGAACTGTTGGTTTATTAATCCTGCTTTATTTATACAGCTTTTAGCTTTCTCCATTTAAATTTCCTTTTGCCTCCGTTTTTTGGTAATTTTTTCCCTTGGCCATTTGCTATCATTTTATAACCTTTCAGGTTCTTTCCTATCCTGTTTTCCTTATTTGCACCCCCCTTGTTTCATTACCTCATTTTAATAAGTTTTTTTTTCAATAGTATTTAGCTCCTCTCCTCTCAATTTCCTCTGCTGAGTGCTCCGGTCGCCATTTTGTGGGCTGGACTTCCTATTCCCGCCCTCTCATTGCTGAAGTGACTTTCCTGTCAGTCTCAGCTAATTTCTCCTCAGACCGGTAACATTTGTTGCCACTGCTTCTCAATACAAATTGTATATTAGAAGATAAATTAACTGTGTTAGGTTGCCATCTTCTGGTTAACTTTAGTTTTAAAATAAGTTTTAACAAACGAACTGTTTATATATATATTTAACTGTTAAACTTCATTATTAGATTAATTCAAAGTTACTTATTATTATTATATCTTATGCAAGAAATTATTTATAGTTAAGTTTTTAAAGAAAACTACAAACTTTTAGTATTTATAATTTATAAAAAATTTATATTTGAAAATGTCTGAAAATACAGAGGGTACTCCTGCTTTAACAGCACAAACTGTGCAGACAATGATTGACTCCTCAATGAATAATCTTTTTAATAAAATGTCTTCTTTAATGGGCATTCAAGAAACAAAAAAGTGTTTAAAGAGAAAAAATCCCTCTTTATCTGTAATTACAAGTAAAAAAAACTTGTCGCAAAGTCTCGTCAGCGCTTATCTGACACCACAATTCCTTGCAGCAAGGGAACAAAAACTGCTGCCTATAGAACCCTAAATCCCAGGGGTGTCCAAATGGGAGATAATACTGTAAGTCCAAAGTTAAAAGAGAATATACAATATGTTGAAAAATCATCTTCTGATGATAATAATTCTGAGGATGGTAGTTATACTGATATTAACTCAGATTCTATTTATGGAGACTCAGAAAACTTAGATTATACCCCTGCTACTAAAAAACATAAAAAGATGCATAAGAAATTAAGAGATTTTATTGAGGAGGAGTCTGAATTCACGGATTGTCTGGGTAATCCAAGATTTAATCCTGACGAGCTTCACCATCCCCGCTCTGCGGAATGGTGCCCCTCTATCGGGGTAGCAAAATTTAATGATTTCCAATTAAGAAAACCCTTAAAGAAGCAGTCCCGTAATAAAATGAGGGCGGAATGCCCTCGCCCCTTGCTCCCAAAAAATGCATCAATTACCCCTGAGGTGGATCCTAAAATCCTAAAGTTTATTGGGGTCCCAGGTTATAAAGTTAAAAAAGGGATTGACCGTTCCTGGAAAATATGTCAGGACAAATTGTTAGATTCCACAGGTCCTCTGACCAAGTTATTTGAATTAGCAGAACAGGGTGTTGCAGAAGACTCCCCCCTTGACCCATATGTTGTCAGAGAGTGGGTCCAAAGGCTTTTATGTTTTATAGGTAACACAAATGCTGCCATGACGTTAGAGAGACGTCGTAATATATTACGAAAGATTGATCCAAAAATATCAGATTTTAATTCCAATGAGATTCCCCCAGATGATAATGGGTTGTTATTTGGTGACTCTTATTTAAAAGAGCTTAATCAATATGTGAATACTTTTTCAAACCTCAGCAAGGTTAAAACTTCTGTAAAAAAGATTTTCTACCCAAATCAGGGTTTCTCTGACAGGGCCGGGAGAGGCAGAGGCCGCTTTCCCGGCCGTCAACCATTCCTATCCAGGTCTCATTATAACCAATCCCATCAACCCTATTATCCTTCCCAATATCAGCCTCAATTCAACAGAGGTTTCCAAGAACCTTCTACCTCAGCAACCTTCTTCCCAGCAAGGGGACGCCCTTGGAACCAAAGAGGCTTCAGGGGTAGATCAAGAGCAAGACAAGCTCCAGGTAAGATTATTGGTTCCTTCTCAAATCCTTTTTTCCCAAAACAAAATTGGTGGCAGAATTGCTTTGTTTGCCCAAAATTGGACATCAATCACTTCCGACCCTTGGGTTCTTCAAGCGGTGTCAGGAATTTACATAGAGTTTATTTCCCTTCCTATTCAAATAAAATTTCCACAACCAATTCAATTTTCCCAAAAAGACAAAATTCTGGTTCAAAACGAAATTTCCTCCCTTTTCTCCAAAAAAGCTATCCTTCCGGTCCCTCATCCTCAAAATTTTTATTTAAGCAATCTTTTTCTTGTCAAAAAGAAAAACAACCAATTCAGGCCGGTCATAAATCTGAAATCCTTAAATGCTTATGTTGTTTACCACCATTTCAAGATGGAGGGCATTCATTTATTAAGAGAATGCCTAAGAGAAAACGATTGGCTAGTCCGTTTAGATCTCACAGACTCTTATTTGACCGTGCCAATCGCTCAGGAGCACTGGAAATTTTTAACTTTCCGCTGGGAAGATCAATTTTGGAATTTCACTTGTCTTCCCTTCGGCCTATCCTCGGCTCCTTGGATATTCACAAAATTACTCAAACCTGTGATAGCTTGGTTAAGACTTCGAGGTGTTCGTCTTATCATTTATTTAGACGACATCCTCATTATGGACCAGAATTTTCTCTCACTCCAAAAACATCTCTCTTCCACAATCTCCCTTTTAGAATCTCTAGGTTTCATAGTAAACAAACAAAAATCAGTTTTAGCTCCTACCAAATCTTTAATTTTCCTAGGTTTCAAAATAGATACAACCCTTTCCACTTTGAGTCTCCCTTTAGACAAAGTGAAGAATATAAAGAAAGAAATTTCCAAAACCTTATCCAAAGAGTCAGTTCCCATCAGAACTATAGCCAGGATAGTAGGGTTACTTTCATCCTCTATTCAGGCTATATTTCCTGCCCCTCTCCATTATCGCGAACTTCAAAGATTGAAGATTCTTCATTTAAGAAAAGGTTTTTCCTATTCTCATTTGATTCCCATTTCTCCAGAAGCGAAAGAAGAACTTTCCTGGTGGCTTTCTCATTTAGATGCCTGGAATGGAAGAGCCATTTTTGGCAAAACTCCAGATTTCATCATCGAATCAGATGCCAGTCTTTTAGGCTGGGGAGCTCGCTGCGGTCCTTCCATCACAGGTGGCAAGTGGACTCTTGAGGAGAAACGTTTTCATATAAATTGTTTAGAATTATTGGCTGGCTCGTTTGCAGTCAAGAGTTTTGCAAAGTCTTCTTCTCCAGTCTCTATTCTGCTCCCTTTTGGAGATGTCCATCGATCTCCCGATTCTTCTGCCTTGTCTTCCTCATCTTCTCACAGATCCGGAAGGCAATTATCACGATCTAGCCCTTCAAGGTTCTGATCTCCTAATAGCATGGACGATATCAGGGGACCCTGTCCTCTCCGAGGCCTTTCGGCTGGAGCAAGATCCCTCATTCAGGAATCTTGGGCCCCAGGTACTCGTAGATGCTACTTTGCCGCTTGGTCTAAATGGTCTAGCTGGTGCTTGCAAAGGAATCTGGATCCCCTTTCTTCGGATTTAACTGAAATTATTAATTATTTATCTCACCTTTTTGACCTAGGTTTAGCTTATAGAACTATCAATGTTCATCGTTCTGCTATTTCTGCTAGGCATAACTTGATTAATAATGTTTCGGTCGGTAAACATCCTTTAGTTTGTAGGATCCTCAAAGCCATGAGATTAAAACGACCTCCAGTCCCTAAACATGAATTTTTCTGGGATGTGGATTTTATTTTTTCACTGCTTAAATCTTGGCCACATAATGCTTCATTATCTTTTAAACAACTCACAGCTAAACTCGCTACTCTTCTTTGTCTAATCTCTTTCAGAAGGGTTTCTGATGTTAAAGCCCTAGATTGGAATGCTAAACGTTTCTCTCCAGAGGGTGTTACCTTCTTCATCTCTCGAAGAACTAAAACCCTTTCCACATCTATCTTCTATCCTTACCTTCCCTCTGAACCTTCCCTCTGTGTGGTGGAATGTTTGAAATCTTACGAATCCAAAACTTTACCTTTTAGGAAACCTTCTAACAGTCAACTTCTAATATCTTTCGTTCCTCCTCATGCTGCTGTATCCTCTACTTCCATCGCGAGATGGGTTAAATGGGTTATGAAGGAAGCTGGGGTTGATATTTCTTTCTCAGCTCATTCAGTTAGAGGTTCTGCTGCTTCCAAAGCCTTTTTGAAATCTGCCCCGCTTCAGCGGATTTTGGATGCAGCAAATTGGTCTTCAGACTCTACTTTTAAGCAATTTTATTTCAGACCCATTCAACATGCCTCGCTTAACTTATTTTCTTGAATAGTTTAGTTTATTTTAATATGCTTTAAACTTGCAAAAAATAGGAGTCTCTGGTCTTGTAATAAAATTCCGATTATCCTAATATTTTGAAGGTATAATCTAGATTTTATTAAAGACACAGAGACGAGTATTTTCCCACCTCAAGCATATATGATACCCTCCCGTTAAGAATTTTATATTATTATTACTTGTTTTTCTTGTTTTTCGACAGTTTCCATCTGAGAGAAATCCCTTTCTGATGTCGGGATTTTTACCTTCTATTCAAGAGAATGTTCATCTCACAAGTTCACCTGGATCCAAGTCATCTTCTGCAATCAAGTTCTTATTTTCCAAGTTTCTCTTCAATCAAATTTTCAACAGTTATACTTTTGTTTGGTTTTGTTTGGGACTTTTTGGACTATTGTTAATTCTAAAAAATTTTCCTTTTGTGAGCATCAATCAAGAAAGAGGAGGATTGGCTGCTTATTGGACAGTTTATGGACACTATTCCTTCTCTGATTGGTCACTTTTTTCTTGGAGTTATAAGTTAGCTCTCTCTTTAGCTACTTATTGTGGTTATCTGTTTTCTATGCTGTTTTAATATGTTATGTTATGTCATTCTGTTACTTTTAAAAGCTGCATTGAGTAGTAAAGAAAGAGAATGCAAAAAATACTCGTCTCTGTGTCTTTAATAAAATCTAGATTATACCTTCAAAATATTAGGATAATCGGAATTTTCCTTCTGTTTACTTAATTTGCATTTTGTTAATTGATCAAAATAAACTATTAACATTTCTATTTTTTAAACCATCCTTACTTAACATCATTTGTTCACACCTGCCTAAAACTTTTCAGTCACACCCATTACTAGCAGGTGCATAAAATCCAGCACATAGCCATGAAATCTACATAGACAAACAATTGAAGTACAATGGGTAGTATTGAAAAACTTAGTGACTTTAAACATGGCACTGTTACTGATGCCACGTTTGCCCCAAATCAGTTAGTGAATTTTCTGCCCTACTAGGCCAGCACTGGTTATATCCAAGGGTTATTACTTTGAAACGGAAAGATACAGGAACAGCAGCAGCCTAGCCACAAACTAGTACACCATGAAAGATTGTAGATTGTAAAATTTGCCTATCTGTTGCATCACTCACGACATAGTTCCAAACTGACTCTGGAAGCAAGATTAGCACAAGAACTAAGAGCTGGGGAGCTTCTTGATATAGGGTTCCATGGCTGAGCAGCTGTACAGAAGCCTCACATCAACATGCTCAATGCCAAGCGTGATTTGGGAGTGGTGGATGCCAGAAGAACGATACCTACTCAAATGCATAATGCTTACTGTAAAGTTTGGTGAAGGTGTTATAATGGACTGGGGCTGTTTTTCAGGGTTTGGGTTAGGGCCCTTAGTTCCAGTGAAGGGTCAACTTAAAGCTACAGGATATAAAGACATTCTAGACAATTGGGTGCTTCAAACTTTGTGACAGTTTGGGGAAGGTCCTTCCTGTTCCATGACTGGGCCTCAGTGCACAAAGCAAGGTCCATGAAGACATGGTTTGACAGGTTTGGTGAGGAGGAACTCGAGTGGCCTACACAGAGTACAGACCTCAACCCCACTGAACACCTTTGGAACAGATTGTAACGCCAATCGCAAGCAACACCTTCACATTTAACATCAGTTCCCCACAGACACTTGTGAAAAGCCTTCCCAAAGAGTAGCAGCTGTTATTGATGCAAAAGGGGTTTGGGGTATGGCAGTGTTCAACTCCATATTAACACCCATGGTTTTGGAATGGGATGCCCAACAAGTTCATATAGGTGTAATGGTCTGGTGCCCACATACATTTTAAAAAATCAGAATTTATGTTTACCTGATAAATTACTTTCTCCAACGGTGTGTCCGGTCCACGGCGTCATCCTTACTTGTGGGATATTCTCTTCCCCAACAGG
>NC_069501.1:996368100-996550600 GCF_027579735.1 Bombina bombina
TAACCCCTAAACCGAGGCCCTCCCGCATTACAAATACTATAATAAAATTATTAACCCCTAATCTGCTGCTCCGGACATCGCCGCCACTAAAAACATGTATTAACCCCTATTCTGCCGCTTCCCGACATTGTTGCCACTATAATAAACCTATTAACCCCTAAAACGCCACCCTCCCGCATCGAAACACTATTTAAAGATTATTAACCCCTAATCTGCCGTCTATAATAAACCTATTAACCCCTAAACCTAACACTAACCCTAACACCCCTAACTTAAATATAATTAAAATAAATCTAAATTAAACTTACAATTATTACCTAAATAATTCCTATTTAAAACTAAATACTTACCTGTAAAATAAAACCTAAGCTAGCTACAATATAACTAATAGTTATATTGTATCTATATTAGGTTTTTTTTTTTTTTTCACAGGTAAGTTTGTATTTATTTTTATTAGGTAGGCTAGTTAGTAAATAGTTATTAACTATTTACTAACTACCTAGTTAAAATAAATACAAACTTACAAACCTGTGAAATAAAACCTAACCTGCTTTGCACTAAAATCTAACATTATAATAAAATAAAATAAATTAAATTAATACAATACATTTATCTAAATTACAAAAAAAATAAACACTAAATTACACAAAATAAAAAACGAAATTATCAAAAATAAAAAAGAATTACTCCTAATCTAATAGCCCTATCAAAATAAAAGATCCCCCCAAAATAAAAAAAAAACCCTAGCCTACACTAAACTGCCAATGGCCCTTAAAAAGGGCCTTTTGCGGGGCATTGTCCCAAAGAAATCAGCTCTTTTACCTGTAAAAAAAATAAATACAAACAACCCCCAACAGTAAAACCCACCACCCACACAACCAAACCACCAAATAAAAACCTATCAAAATAAACCTAAGCTAACCATTGCCCTGAAAAGGACTTTTGGATGGGCATTGCCCTTAAAAGGGCATTTAGCTCTTTTACTGCCCAAACCCTAAGCTAAAAATAAAATCCACCCAATAAACTCTTAAAAAAACCTAACACTAACCCCCGACGATCCACTTACAGTTTTCGAAGACCTGACATCCATCCTCATCCAGGCGGTGTTTTAACGTTACTTATTCTTTCCCCATAGACATCAATGGGGCTGCATTACGGAGCTTTTGTTTCTGCGATCGCAGGTGTTAGGCTTCTTTTCTGATGGCTCTCCCCATTGAGGTCTATGGGGAAATCGTATACGAGCACGTCAAAGCAGCGCTTGTATTTGGGTGAGGTATGGAGCTTAAAGCAACCATATCGCCCGCACAAGCCTGCTTTTTGCAAACCTGTAATAGCAGCGCTATAAAAAAGATGAGCAGTGAAAATAACGTACAAGTAATTAGCGAGCAGCCATAACACAAAACTCGCAATCTGGCTGAAAGTTCGCAAAACAGCTTATCTGGAAGGAAAATCAGATAAGGAGACTCGCAAAAGAGAGCAGACAATTCAGAAAAGTCTTCTAGCAGAAGAGATAGCCAAAATTAATAACACTTTCTAAGAAAGTAGATAAAAAAAAACAAATAATGCATAGGCTCAAAAGAAGAGCCTGCAAAATCTTAAAAACCAAATTGACACTCCAAGAAGGAGAAATTGATTTAATAACAAGCTTGATACGAATCAAAACGTGAACAGGACAGTGAATGTCGGGAAGCTTAGCAATCTTTCTATGAAATAAGACAGAAAGTGCAGATTTGTCCTTCAAAGTATTTGCAGACAAAACCTTTTATCCAAACTATCCTGAAGAAACTGTAAAATCCTAGGAATTCAACAGAATGCCAAGAATAATTAAAAGTGGCACACCCTGAAATATAGGTTTTCAAAACCCTATGAAAAATCTTCCTTGAAACAGACTTACGAGACTGTATTATAGAATTAATTACTGAATCAGAGAAACCTCTATGACGTAAGAACTAAGCTTTAATTTCCATGCCTTCAAATTCAGAGATTTGAAATCCTGATGGAAAAATTTGCCTTGAGACAGAAGGTCTGGTCTTATATAAAATGACCAAGGAAGAAGAAGAAACAGAGGCGAAAAAATGTAAGCAGATTGGTAAAACCAAGGAACTGCTAGAGCATCCATCATTTCTGCCTGAGAATCACTGGACCTGGAAAGGTATCTGAAGCCCCTTGTTCAGACGAGAGGCCAACAGATCTATTTCTAGAAGACCCCACATCTATACAATTTGAAAAAACACATCTGGAAAAGGAGACCACTCCCCCGGATGTACAGAATGACGGCTGAGATAATCCGCTTCCCAAAGGTCTACACCTGAGATATGAATCTTGACAAGAGTTGGATTCCGCACAAGAAAATATCAGAGATATTGCTTTCTAAAATAATGATTGGTAACCTCGCCTCTTAAGGATTCCAAACCCCCTGTGCTGTCAGAGATCCCAGACAGCTCCCCAACCTGTAAGACTTGCATCTGTTGAACAAAGGAGGACCCTTGAACAACAAGGTGATGATTTAAACACCAAAAACAGAGAGAGTTAAGTGTTGGGATTTAAGTATATACTGTGATATCGGAGTATAATCCCTGCACCACAGGTGCAACATTCAAAGTTGTAGAGGTCTCATATGAAAATAAGCAAAGGAGATTGCGTCCGATGCTGCAACCATGAGACCTAAAACTTCCAAGCACATAGCCACTGAAGAAAATGATAGAGACTGAAGGTTTAGACGAGCTAAAACCAACTTAATTCGTCTTTTGTCTATAAGAGAAAAAATCATGGACACTGAATCTACCTGGAAACCTAAGAAGGTAACCTATGTCTAAAGAATAAAGAAACTCTTTGGTAAACTGATCCTCCAATCATGTCTAGAAGAAACAACATTTAGTTGTTTCGTGTGAGATTCTGCTAAATGAAAAGATTGAGCTAGTACCAAGATATCGTCCAAAATACAACAATACCTTGCTCTCTGATTATGGAAAGAAGAGCACTGATAACCTTTGAGAAAATTCTTGGTGCAGTTGCTAGACCAAAAGGAAGAGTGACAAAATGGTATTGTTTGTCTAAGAGAAATATATAGACAAAGCGCTAAGAGCATTATGCGTCCTGCTAACCTCAGTATAATCCCTCCAATTATATGGTAATGTTTGTCTAAACAAGAAAATCTCAGAAAACGATAGGGGTCTGGATGAAATGGGAAGATAAGCGTCCTGTCTATTGGGGACATAAAATGACCTTACTGAACAAAAAGCAGAATAGTCCATATAGTCATCATGGGGACTTCTTACAAAACGATTTAAAAAAAAACATAATTTATGTAAGAACTTACCTGATAAATTCATTTCTTTCATATTAGCAAGAGTCCATGAGCTAGTGACGTATGGGATATACATTCCTACCAGGAGGGGCAAAGTTTCCCAAACCTTAAAATGCCTATAAATACACCCCTCACCACACCCACAATTCAGTTTAACGAATAGCCAAGAAGTGGGGTGATAAGAAAAAAGTGCGAAAGCATATAAAATAAGGAATTGGAATAATTGTGCTTTATACAAAAAAATCAAAACCACCACAAAAAAGGGCGGGCCTCATGGACTCTTGCTAATATGAAAGAAATGAATTTATCAGGTAAGTTCTTACATAAATTATGTTTTCTTTCATGTAATTAGCAAGAGTCCATGAGCTAGTGACGTATGGGATAATGATTACCCAAGATGTGGATCTTTCCACGCAAGAGTCACTAGAGAGGGAGGGATAAAATAAAGACAGCCAATTCCTGCTGAAAATAATCCACACCCAGAATAAAATTTTAATGAAAAAACATAAGCAGAAGATTCAAACTGAAAACACTGCCTGAAGTACGTTTCTACCAAAAACTGCTTCAAAGAAGAAAACACATCAAAATGGTAGAATTTAGTAAAATTATGCAAAGAGGACCAAGTTGCTGCTTTGCAAATCTGATCAACCGAAGCTTCATTCCTAAACGCCCAGGAAGTAGAACTGACCTAGTAGAATGAGCTGTAATCCTTTGAGGCGGAGTGTTACCCGACTCAACATAGGCATGATGAAATAAAGATTTCAACCAAGATGCCAAAGAAATGGCAGAAGCTTTCTGGCCTTTTCTAGAACCAGAAAAGATGACAAATAGACTAGAAGTCTTTCGGAAAGACTTAGTAGCTTCAACATAATATTACAAAGCTCTAACAGCATCCAAAGAATGCAATGATTTCTCCTTAGAATTCATAGGATCAGGATATAATGAAGGAACCACAATTTCTCTACTAATGTTGTTAGAATTCACAACCTTAGGTAAAAAATTCAAAAGAAGTTCGCAGCACCGCCTTATCCTGATGCAAAATCAGAAAAGGAGACTCACAAAAAGAGTAGATAATTCAGAGACTCTTCTGGCAGAAGAGATGGCCAAAAGAAACAAAACTTTCCAAGAAAGTAATATAACGACCAAAGAATGCATGGGTTCAAAAGGAGGAGCTTGAAGAGCCCCCAGAACCAAATTCAAACTCCAAGGAGGAGAAATTGACTTAAAGACAGGTTTTATACGAACCAAAGGTTGTACAAAACAATGAATATCAGGAAGATTAGCAAACCTTCTGTGAAAAAGAACAGAAAGAGCAGAGATTTGTCTTTCAAGGAACTTGCGGACAAACCTTTATCTAAACCATCCTGAAGAAACTGTAAAATTCTCGGCATTCAAAAAGAATGCCAAGAAAAAAGATGAGAAAGACACTAAGAAATATAAGTCTTCCAGACTCTATAATATATCTCTCTAGATACAAATTTACGAGCCTGTCACATAGTATCAATCACAGAGTCAGAGAAACCTCTTTGACCAAGAATCAAGCGTTCAAACTCCATACCTTAAAATTAAGGTTTTGAGACAGAAAGACTGGTCTTAACGGAAGAGTCCACAGCTGGCAAGAGGCCATCCGGACAAGATCCGCATACCAAAACCTGTGAGGCCATGCTGGAGCTACCAGCAGGACAAACGAGCATTCCTTTAGAATATTGGAGAATACCCTTGGAAGAAGAACTAGAGGCGGAAAGATATAGGCAGGATGACACTTGTAAGGAAGAAAATAATGCATCCACTGCCTCCGGACGAGGATCCCGGGATCCGGACAGATACCAGGGAAGTTTCTTGTTTAGATGAGAAGCCATCAGATCTATTTCTGGGAGTTCCCACATTGAACAATCTGAGGAAATACCTCTGGGTGAAGAGACCATTCGCCCAGGTGCAACGTTTGGCGACTGAGATAATCCGCTTTCCAATTGTCCATACCTGGGATATGAACCGCAGAGATTAGACAGGAGCTGGATTCCGCCCAAACCAAAATTCGAGATACTTCTTTCATAACCAGAGGACTGTGAGTCCCTCCTTGATGATTGATGTATGCCACAGTTGTGACATTGTCTATCTGAAAACAAATGAACAACTCTCTCTCAGAAGAGGCCAAGACTGGAAAGCTCTGAAAATTGTTGAGTTCCAAAATATTGAACGGAAATCTCACCTCCTGAGATTCCCAAACCCCTTGTGCCGTCAGATACCCCCACACAGCTCCCCAACCTGTAAGACTTGCATCTGTTGAGATTATAGTCCAGGTTGGAAGAACAAGAAGCCCCCTGAACTAAACGATGGTGATCTGTCCACCATGTCAGAGAGTGTCGTATAAATCGGTTTAAAGATATTAATTGAGATATCTTTGAGTAATCCCTGCACCATTGGTTCAGCATACAGAGCTGAAGAGGTCGCATGTGAAAACGAGCAAAGGAGATCGCATCTGATGCGGCAGTCCTAAGACCTAAAATTTCCATGCATAAGGCTACCAAAGGGAATGAATTGTGACTGAAGGTTTTGACAAGCTGATATCAATGTTAAACTTCTCTTGTCTGACAAGGACAGAGTCATAGACACTGAATCTATCTAGAAACCTAAAAAGGTTACCCTTGTCTGAGGAATCAATGAACTGATTGGTAAATTGAACCTCCAACCATGAACTTGAAGAAACAACACAAGTCGATTCGTATGAGATTCTTCGAAAATGAGAAGACTGAGCAAATACCAAGATATCGTCCAAATAAGGAAATACCAAAACCCTGTTCTCTGATTACAGAAAGAAGGGCACCGAGAACCTTTGAAAAAAATTCTTGGAACTGAGGCTAGGCCAAACGGTAGAGCCAAAAAACTGGTAATGCTTGTCTAAAAAGAGAATCTCAGACACTAAAAGTGATCTGGATGAATCGGAATATGCAGATACACATCCTGTAAATCTATTGTAGACATATAATGCCCTTGCTAAACAAAAAGCAGGATAGTCCTATAGTAACCATCTTGAATGTTGGTATCCTTACATAAAGATTCAATATTGATAGATCCGGAACTGGTCTGAAGGAATTGACCTTCTTTGGTACAATGAAGAGATAAAATAAAACCCCAGCCCCTGTTCCAGAACTGGAACTGGCATAATTACTCCAACCAACTCTAGATCTGAAACACATTTCAGAAATGCTGAGCCTTTGCTGTTTTAACTGGGACACGGGAAAGAAAAAAATCTCTTAGCAGGAGGCCTTAACTTGAAGCCAATTCTGTACCTTTCTGAAACAATGTTCTGAAACCAGAGATTGAGAACGGAATTGATCCAAATTTCTTTGAAGAAAACGTAATCTGCCCCATACCAGCTGAGCTGGAATAAGGGCCGCACCTTCATGGGTACTTAGGAGCTGGCTATAGATTTCTATAAGGCTTGGATATATTCCAAACTGGAAATAGTTTCCAAACTGATACCGCTCCTGAGGATGAAGGATAAGGCTTTTGTTCCTTGTTGTGAGGAAAGGAACGAAAAAGACTATTAGACCTAAATTTACCTTAGATTTTTTATCCTTTGGTAAAAAAGTTCCCTTCCTTCCAGAAACAATTGAGATAATAATTTAATACCCTGGAAAGAAAGGGAAAGCAAAGTTGACTTAGAAGACATATCAGCATTCCAAGTTTAATCCATAAAGCTTTTCTAGCTAAAATAGCTAGAGACATATACCTGACATCAACTCTAATGATATCAAAAGATGGTATCACCAATAAAATTATTAGCATGTTATAGAATAATAATAATGCTATAAAATGATGATCTGTTACTTGTTGCGCTAAAGCTTCTAACCAAAAAGTTGAAGCTGCAGCAACATCCGCTAAAAATATAGCAGGTCTAAGAAGATTACCTAAACATAAGTAAGCTTTTCTTAGAAAGGATTCCATTTTCCTTAAATAAAGTACTATCTGCCGTAGGAACAGTAGTACATTTAGCAGGAGTAGAGACAGCCCCATAACCTTAGGGATTTTGTCCCAAAAAACTCTAATCTGTCAGATGGCACAGGATATAATTGCTTAAACGTTTAGGAGGAGTAAAAGAATTACCCAAATTATTCCATTCCCTGGAAATTACTTCAGAAATAGCATCAGGGAGATTAAACACTTCTGGAATAACTACAGGAGATTTAAAAACCTTATTTAAACGTTTAGATTTAGTATCAAGAGGACCAGAATCCTCTATTTCTAATGCAATTAATACTTCTTTAAATAAAGAACGAATAAATTCCATATTGAACAAATACAAAGATTTATCAGTATCAGAATGATGATGTTCATTTAAAAATTCATCTGAAAAAAGAGAAGTTTTAAAAGACTTTTATGTAAACTAGAAGGAGAAATAACAGACATAGCCTTCTTAATGGATTTAAAAAATAAAATCTCATATGTTTATCAGAAACACTCTGAAAATTAGATGTTGACGGAACAGCAACAGGTAATGTAACAGTACTAAAGGAAATTGTATCTGCATTAATAAGTTTGTCATGACATGCAATACAAACAACAGCTGGAGAAACAGATACCAAAAATTATAGCAGATACACTTAGCTTGGTAGCTCCAGCACTAGACAGCGATTTTCCTGTAGTATCTTCTGACTCAACGTGAGACATCTTGCAATATGTAAGACAAAAAAACAACATATAAAGCAAAATTGATCAATTTCCTTAAATGACAGTTTCAGGAATGGGAAAAAATGCCAAAGAACAAGCTTCTAGCAACCAGAAGCAATGAAACATGAGACTAAAATAATGTGGAGACAAAAGCGACGCCCATATTTTTTAGCGCCAAATCAGACGCCCACATTATTTGGCGCCAAAAATGACGCCACATCCGGAACGCCGACATTTTTGGCGCAAAATAACGTCAAAAAAATGACGCAACTTCCGGCGACACGTATGACGCCGGAAACGGAAAAGAATTTTTGCGCCAAAAAAGTCCGCGCCAAGAATGACGCAATAAAATGAAGCATTTTCAGCCCCCGCGAGCCTAACAGCCCACAGGGAAAAAAGAGTCAAATTTTTGAAGGTAAGAAAAAAATGATTAATTCAAATGCATTATCCCAAATATGAAACTGACTGTCTGAAAAATAAGGAAAGTTGAACATTCTGAGTCAAGGCAAATAAATGTTTGAATACATATATTTAGAACTTTATAAACAAAGTGCCCAACCATAGCTTAGAGTGTCACAGAAAATAAGATTTACTTACCCCAGGACACTCATCTACATGTTTGTAGAAAGCCAAACCAGTACTGAAACGAGAATCAGTAGAGGTAATGGTACATATAAGAGTATATCGTCGATCTGAAAAGGGAGGTAAGAGATGAATCTCTACGACCGATAACAGAGAACCTATGAAATAGACCCCGTAGAAGGAGATCACTGCATTCAAATAGGCAATACTCTCCTCACATCCCTCTGACATTCACTGCACGCTGAGAGGAAAACCGGGCTCCAACTTGCTGCGCATATCAACGTAGAATCTAGCACAAACTTACTTCACCACCTCCATCGGAGGCAAAGTTTGTAAAAACTGAATTGTGGGTGTGGTGAGGGGTGTATTTATAGGCATTTTAAGGTTTGGGAAACTTTGCCCCTCCTGGTAGGAATGTATATCCCATACGTCACTAGCTCATGGACTCTTGCTAATTACATGAAAGAAATTCAGATCCAGGATTGGTCTTAAAAAGTCATCATTCTCTAGGACAATGAATAGATTTGAATAGAAACCCAATCCCTGTTCCTGCTGAGGAACTGGTACAAACACCCCTGAAAACTCTAGGTCTGAAACACACTTCAGAAGAGTATTCACAGGGTTTGTTAAAACATTAGTAAAAAAAAGAATCTTCCCATGGAAGGTCTTATTCTAAAAAACCTATTCAATACCCTTGAGAAACAATATTCTATTGATTTTGGACTGAATCCAGGCCCGGACTGAACGTCGGGCGTACCCCGCCCTCCGTGACCGCATTTTTTTTTTTAAATTATCAACAAATTATTTTATTTTCTATTATGTCTGGATATAATATATGTGTTTATCGATGCATATATATTAAAACCGGCCCGCAGCCTCACACTATCTGCCGGTGACTAGCTAGTCTAATGCCAACTCTGACACGCAGCCGCACTGCACTGATGCAGACTGTCTGTCAGAGATGCCTGGCAGATAAAGGCAGATGAGTGCAGATTCAACAGTAGCCAGTGAGGTCAGTGACACTGAGTGCAGACTCGACCGTAGCCGGTGAGGCAGATCAGTGACAGACAGGGGTGGACCTACTGCAGGTGCAAGTGGTGCTATTGCACCGGGGCTCAGGACTGGGGGGTGGAGGTTAGCCCAAAATAAAAAGAAAAATTGTGCTCTTTATTTTATTTAAAAACATAATTTATGTAAGAACTTACCTGATAAATTCATTTCTTTCATATTGGCAAGAGTCCATGAGCTAGTGACGTATGGGATATACAATCCTACCAGGAGGGGCAAAGTTTCCCAAACCTCAAAATGCCTATAAATACACCCCTCACCACACCCACAATTCAGCTTTAAAGAATAGCCAAGTAGTGGGGTGATAAAGAAAGGAGTAAAAAGCATCAACAAAGGAATTTGGAAATAATTGTGCTTTATACAAAAAAATCATAACCACCATAAAAAGGGTGGGCCTCATGGACTCTTGCCAATATGAATGAAATGAATTTATCAGGTAAGTGCTTAAATAAATTAGGTTTTCTTTCATGTAATTGGCAAGAGTCCATGAGCTAGTGACGTATGGGATATCAATACCCAAGATGTGGAACTCCACGCAAGAGAGGGAGGGATAAAAATAAACAACAGCCAAATGCTGAACAAATGCTGAACAAAAATAATCCACAACCCAAAATATAAGTTATTCTCATGAAGAAAAGAAAAACTTAAAACATCAGCAGAAGAATCAAACTGAAACAGCTGCTTGAAGAACTTTTCTACCAAAAACTGCTTCAGAAGAAGCAAATACATCAAAACGGTAGAATTTAGTAAATGTATGCAAAGAGGACCAAGTCACTGCTTTGCAAATCTGATCAACTGAAGCTTCATTCTTAAAAGCCCAAGTGGAGACTGATCTAGTAGAATGAGCTGTAATTCTCTGAGGCGGGGCTTGACCCGACTCCAAATAAGCTTTATGAATCAAAAGCTTTAACCAAGAGGCCAAGGAAATAGCAGACCTTCTGATCTTTCCTAGGACCAGAAAATATAACAAATAGACTAGAAGTCTTCCTGAAATCTTTAGTAGCTTCAACATATTTCAAAGCTCTCACCACATCCAAAGAATGTAAGGATTTTTCCGAAGGATTCTTAGGATTAGTACAAAAGGAAGGGACAAAAATTTCTCTACTAATGTTGTTAGAATTCACAACCTTAGGTAAAAATTCAAATGAAGTCCGCAAAACCGCCTTATCCTGATGAAAAATCAGAAAAGGAGATTCACAAGAAAGAACAGATAGCTCAGAAACTCTTCTAGCAGAAGAGATAGCCAAAAGGAACAACACTTTCCTAGAAAGTAGTTAAATACCCAAAGAATGCATAGGCTCAAAAGGAGGAGCCTGTAACACCTTCAAAACCAAATTAAGACTCAAAGGAGGAGAAATTGATTTAATGACAGGCTTAATACAAACTAAAGCCTGTACAAAACAGTGAATATCAGGAAGATTAGCAATCTTTCTGTGAAATAAAACAGAAAGAGCAGAGATTTGTCCCTTCAAGGAACTTGCAGACAAACCCCTATCCAAACCATCCTGGAGAAACTGTAAAATTCTAGGAATTCTAAAAGAATGCCAAGAGAATTTATGAGAAGAACACCATGAAATGTAAGTCTTCCAAACTCGATAATAAATCTTCCTAGAGACAGATTTACGAGCTTGTAACATAGTATTAATCACTGAGTCCGAGAAACCTCTATGACTTAGTACTAAGCGTTCAATTTCCATACCTTCAAATTTAATGATTTGAGATCCTGATGGAAAAACGGACCTTGAGACAGTAGGTCCGGCCTTAACGGAAGTGGCCAAGGTTGGCAACTGGACATCCAAACAAGATCTGCATACCAAAACCTGTGAGGCCATGCTGGAACCACCAGCAACACAAATGATTGTTCCATGATGATCTTGGAGATCACTCTTGGAAGAAGAACTAGAGGCAGGAAGATATAAGCAGGTTGATAACACCAAGGAAGTGTCAGTGCATCTACTGCTTCCGCCTGAGAATCCCTGGACCTGGACAGGTATCTGGGAAGTTTCTTGTCTAGATGAGAAGCCATCAGATCTATTTCTGGAAGACCCCACATCTGAACAATCTGAGAAAACACATGAGGATGGAGAGACCACTCCCCTGGATGTAAAGTCTGACGGCTGAGATAATCCACCTCCCAATTGTCTACACCTGGGATATGAACCGCAGAAATTAGACAGGAGCTGGATTCCGCCCAAACAAGTAATCAAGATACTTCTTTCATAGCTTGGGGACTGAGTCCCACCCTGATGATTGACATATGCCACCATTGTGATGTTGTCTGTCTGAAAACAAATGAACGGTTCTCTCTTCAACAGAGGCCAAAACTGAAGAGCTCTGAGAATTGCACGGAGTTATAAAAACATAATTTATGTAAGAACTTACCTGATAAATTCATTTCTTTCATATTAGCAAGAGTCCATGAGCTAGTGACGTATGGGATATACATTCCTACCAGGAGGGGCAAAGTTTCCCAAACCTCAAAATGCCTACAAATACACCCCTCACCACACCCACAAATCAGTTTAACGAATAGCCAAGAAGTGGGGTGATAAGAAAAAAGTGCGAAAGCATAAAAAATAAGGAATTGGAATAATTGTGCTTTATACAAAAAAATCATAACCACCACAAAAAAGGGCGGGCCTCATGGACTCTTGCTAATATGAAAGAAATGAATTTATCAGGTAAGTTCTTACATAAATTATGTTTTCTTTCATGTAATTAGCAAGAGTCCATGAGCTAGTGACGTATGGGATAATGACTACCCAAGATGTGGATCTTTCCACGCAAGAGTCACTAGAGAGGGAGGGATAAAATAAAGACAGCCAATTCCGCTGAAAAATAATCCACACCCAAAATAAAGTTTAAATTTTATAATGATAAAAACTGAAATTATAAGCAGAAGATTCAAACTGAAACAGCTGCCTGAAGTACTTTTCTACCAAAAACAGCTTCAGAAGAAGAAAACACATCAAAATGGTAGAATTTAGTAAAAGTATGCAAAGAAGACCAAGTTGCTGCTTTGCAAATCTGATCAACCGAAGCTTCATTCCTAAACGCCCAGGAAGTAGAAACTGACCTAGTAGAATGAGCTGTAATCCTTTGAGGCGGAGTTTTACCCGACTCGACATAAGCATGATGAATTAAAGATTTCAACCAAGATGCCAAAGAAATGGCAGAGGCCTTCTGACCTTTCCTAGAACCGGAAAAGATAACAAATAGACTAG
The DNA here is from genome assembly GCF_027579735.1 of Bombina bombina. Classification (NCBI taxonomy): domain Eukaryota; kingdom Metazoa; phylum Chordata; class Amphibia; order Anura; family Bombinatoridae; genus Bombina; species Bombina bombina. Next base: position 996,380,953 of record NC_069501.1, read on the forward strand.
AAGTCTTTCGGAAATTCTTAGTAGCTTCAACATAATATTTCAAAGCTCTAACTACATCCAAAGAATGCAATGATTTCTCCTTAGAATTCTTAGGATTAGGACATAATGAAGGAAACACAATTTCTCTACTAATGTTGTTGGAATTCACAACCTTAGGTAAAAATTGAAAAGAAGTTCGCAACACCGCCTTATCCTGGTGAAAAATCAGAAAAGGAGACTCACAAGAAAGAGTAGATAATTCAGAAACTCTTCTGGCAGAAGAGATGGCCAAAAGGAACAAAACTTTCCAAGAAAGTAATTTAATGTCCAATGAATGCATAGGTTCAAACGGAGGAGCTTGAAGAGCCCCCAGAACCAAATTCAAACTCCAAGGAGGAGAAATTGACTTAATGACAGGTTTTATACGAACCAAAGATTGTACAAAACAATGAATATCAGGAAGATTAGCAATCTTTCTGTGAAAAAGAACAGAAAGAGCAGAGATTTGTCCTTTCAAGGAACTTGCAGACAAACCTTTATCCAAACGATCCTGAAGAAACTGTAAAATTCTCGGAATTCTAAAAGAATGCCAGGAAAAATGATGAGAAAGACACCAAGAAATATAAGTCTTCCAGACTCTATAATATATCTCCCTAGATACAGATTTACGAGCCTGTAACATAGTATTAATCACAGAGTCAGAGAAACCTCTTTGACTAAGAATCAAGAGTTCAATCTCCATACCATTAAATTTAAGGATTTGAGATCCTGATGGAAAAAAGGACCTTGCGACAGAAGGTCTGGTCTTAACGGAAGAGTCCACGGTTGGCAAGAGGCCATCCGGACAAGATCCGCATACCAAAACCTGTGAGGCCATGCTGGAGCTACCAGCAGAACAAACTAGCATTCCTTCAGAATCTTGGAGAATACTCTTGGAAGAAGAACTAGAGGCGGAAAGATATAGGCAGGATGATACTTCCAAGGAAGTGACAATGCATCCACTGCTTCCGCTTGAGGATCCCTGGATCTGGACAGATACCTGGGAAGTTTCTTGTTTAGATGAGAGGCCATCAGATCTATTTCTGGAAGTCCCCACATTTGAACAATCTGAAGAAATACCTCTGGGTGAAGAGACCATTCGCCCGAATGTAATGTTTGGCGACTGAGATAATCCGCTTCCCAATTGTCTATACCTGGGATATGAACCGCAGAAACTAGACAGGAGCTGGATTCCGCCCATACCAGAATTCGAGATACTTCTTTCATAGCCAGAGGACTGTGAGTCCCTCCTTGATGATTGATGTATGCCACAGTTGTGACATTGTCTGTCTGAAAACAAATGAACGATTCTCTCTTTAGAAGAGGCCAAGACTGAAGAGCTCTGAAAATTGCACGGAGTTCCAAAATATTGATCGGTAATCTCACCTCCTGAGATTCCCAAACCCCTTGTGCTGTCAGAGACCCCTAAACAGCTCCCCAACCTGTAAGACTTGCATCTGTTGAAATTACAGTCCAGGTCGGAAGAACAAAAGAAGCCCCCTGAACTAAACGATGGTGATCTGTCCACCACGTCAGAGAGTGTCGTACAATCGGTTTTAAAGATATTAATTGAGATATCTTTGTGTAATCCCTGCACCACTGGTTCAGCATAGAGCGGAAGAGGTCGCATGTGAAAACAAGCAAAGGGGATCGCGTCCGATGCAGCAGTCATAAGACCTAGAATTTCCATGCATAAGGCTACCGAAGGGAATGATTGTGACTGAAGGTTTCGACAAGCTGAGATCAATTTTAGACGTCTCTTGTCTGTCAAAGATAGAGTCATGGACACTGAATCTATCTGGAAACCTAAAAAGGTTACCCTTGTCTGAGGAATCAATGAACTTTTTGGTAAATTGATCCTCCAACCATGATCTTGAAGAAACACCACAAGTCGATTCGTATGAGATTCTGCTATATGTGAAGACTGAGCAAGTACCAAGATATCGTCCAAATAAGGAAATACCACAATACCCTGTTCTCTGATTACAGACAGAAGGGCACCGAGAACCTTTGTAAAAATTCTTGGAGCTGTTGCTAGGCCAAACGGCAGAGCCACAAACTGGTAATGCTTGTCTAGGAAAGAGAATCTCAGAAACTGAAAGTGATCTGGATGAATCGGAATATGTAGATATGCATCCTGTAAATCTATTGTAGACATATAATGCCCTTGCTGAACAAAAGGCAGGATAGTCCTTACAGTTACCATTTTGAATGTTGGTATCCTTACATAACGATTCAATATTTTTAGATCCAGAACTGGTCTGAAGGAATTCTCCTTCTTTGGTACAATGAAGAGATTTGAATAAAACCCCAGCCCCTGTTCCAGAACTGGAACTGGCATAATTACTCCAGCCAACTCTAGATCTGAAACACATTTCAGAAATGCTTGAGCCTTCGCTGGGTTTACTGGGACACGGGAAAGAAAAAATCTCTTTGCAGGAGGCCTTATCTTGAAGCCAATTCTGTACCCTTCTGAAACAATGTTCTGAATCCAAAGATTGTGAACGGAATTGATCCAAATTTCTTTGAAAAAACGTAATCTGCCCCCTACCAGCTGAGCTGGAATGAGGGCCGCACCTTCATGTGGACTTAGGAGCTGGCTTTGATTTTCTAAAAGGCTTGGATTTATTCCGGACTGGAGATGGTTTCCAAACTGATACCGCTCCTGAGGATGAAGGATCAGGCTTTTGATCCTTGTTGTGACGAAAGGAACGAAAACGATTATTAGACCTAAATTTACCTTTAGATTTTTTATCCTGTGGTAAAAAAGTTCCTTTCCCTCCAGTAACAGTTGAGATAATAGAATCCAACTGAGAACCAAATAATTTATTACCCTGGAAAGAAAGGGAAAGCAGAGTAAACTTAGAAGACATATCAGCATTCCAAGTTTTAAGCCATAAAGCTCTTCTAGCTAAAATAGCTAGAGACATATACCTGACATCAACTCTAATGATATCAAAGATGGCATCACAAATAAAATGATTAGCATGTTGAAGAAGAATAATAATGCTATGAGAATTATGATCTGTTACTTGTTGCGCTAAAGCTTCTAACCAAAAAGTTGAAGCTGCAGCAACATCCGCTAAAGATATAGCAGGTCTAAGAAGATTACCTGAACACAAGTAAGCTTTTCTTAGAAAGGATTCAATTTTCCTATCTAAAGGATCCTTAAAGGAAGTACCATCTGCCGTAGGAATAGTAGTACGCTTAGCAAGAGTAGAGACAGCCCCATCAACCTTAGGGATTTTGTCCCAAAACTCTAATCTGTCAGATGGCACAGGATATAATTGCTTAAAACGTTTAGAAGGAGTAAATGAATTACCCAAATTATTCCATTCCCTGGAAATTACTTCAGAAATAGCACCAGGGACAGGAAAAACTTCTGGAATAACTACAGGAGATTTAAAAACCTTATTTAAACGTTTAGATTTAGTATCAAGAGGACCAGAATCCTCAATTTCTAATGCAATTAGGACTTCTTTAAGTAAAGAACGAATAAATTCCATTTTAAATAAATATGAAGATTTATCAGCATCAACTTCTGAGACAGAATCCTCTGAACCAGAAGAACCATTATCAGAATCAGAATGATGTTCATTTAAAAATTCATCTAAAAAATGAGAAGTTTTAAAAGACTTTTTAAGTTTACTAGAAGGAGGAATAACAGACATAGCCTTCTTAATGGATTTAGAAACAAAATCTCTTATGTTATCAGGAACACTCTGAGTATTAGATGTTGATGGAACAGCAACAGGTAATGTAACAGTACTAAAGGAAATATTATCTGCATTAACAAGTTTGTCATGACAATCAGTACAAACAACAGCTGGAGGAACAGATACCATAAGTTTACAGCAGATACACTTAGCTTTGGTAGCTCCAGCACAAGGCAGCGATTTTCCAGAAGTATCTTCTGACTCAGTTTCAACGTGGGACATCTTGCAATATGTAATAGAAAAAACAACATATAAAGCAAAATTGATCAAATTCCTTAAATGACAGTTTCAGGAATGGGAAAAAATGCCAGAGAACAAGCTTCTAGCAACCAGAAGCAATAAATAATGAGACTTAAATAATGTGGAGACAATAGTGACGCCCATATTTTTTTAGCGCCAAAAAAAGATGCCCACATTATTTGGCGCCTAAATGCTTTTGGCGCCAAAAATGACGCCACATCCGGAACGCCGACACTTTTGGCGCAAAAGAACGTCAAAAATGACGCAACTTCCGGCGACACGTATGACGCCGGAAACAGAAAAAAATTTTGCGCCAAAAAAGTCAGCGCCAAGAATGACGCAATAAAATGAAGCATTTTCAGCCCCCGCGAGCCTAACAGCCCACAGGGAAAAGTCAAATTTTAAGGTAAGAAAAAATTGATTTATTCATATGCATTATCCCAAATATGAAACTGACTGCCTGAAATAAGGAATGTTGAACATCCTGAGTCAAGGCAAATAAATGTTTGAATACATATATTTAGAACTTTATAAAAAAGTGCCCAACCATAGCTTAGAGTGTCACAGAAAATAAGACTTACTTACCCCAGGACACTAATCTACATGTTGTAGAAAGCCAAACCAGTACTGAAACGAAAATCAGCAGAGGTAATGGTATATATATATATAAGAGTATATCTTCGATCTGAAAAGGGAGGTAAGAGATGAATCTCTACGACCGATAACAGAGAACCTATGAAATAGACCCCATAGAAGGAGATCATTGAATTCAATAGGCAATACTCTCCTCACATCCCTCTGACATTCACTGCACGCTGAGAGGAAAACCGGGCTCCAACCTGCTGCGGAGCACATATCAACGTAGAATCTAGCACAAACTTACTTCACCACCTCCATAGGAGGCAAAGTTTGTAAAACTGATTTGTGGGTGTGGTGAGGGGTGTATTTGTAGGCATTTTGAGGTTTGGGAAACTTTGCCCCTCCTGGTAGGAATGTATATCCCATACGTCACTAGCTCATGGACTCTTGCTAATTACATGAAAGAAATATTGATTGTTAATCTCGCCTCTTGAGATTTCCAAACCCCTTGTGCTGTTAGAGATACCCAGACAGCTCCCCAACCTGAAAGACTCGCATCTGTTGTGATCACAGTCCAGGTTAGCTGAACAAAAGAGGCCCCTTGAACTAAACGCTGGTGATTTAACCACCACGTCAGAGAGAGTAGAACATTGGGATTTAACCTTCCCCAAATATGAAACTGACAATCTGCAAAAGGAAATACATGAACCTGACTCATGGCAAATATAAGTACAATACATATATTTAGAACTTTATATAAATGCATAAAGTGCCAAACCATAGCTGAGGTATCTTAAGAAATAAAAACATACTTACCAAAAGACACCCATCCACATATAGCAGACAGCCAAACCAATACTGAAACAGTTATCAGTAGAGGTAATGGTATATGAGAGTATATCGTCGATCTGAAAAGGGAGGTAGGAGATGAATCTCTACGACCGATAACAGAGAACCTATGAAAAAGACCCCCGTTAGGAAAATCATTGCATTCAATAGGTGATACTCTCCACGTCCCTCTGACATTATTATTGTTATTATTATTTTTAGATCATAGAGTTATATTATCTCTCACAAAATTGTTAGATCCACTTTAGGTATATACATACACACATATTTAGATGTATACACATACACATATTTACACTAATACAGGTTTCATCACACATTCTTAATAACCACATCAGCAATAATATTTTAGATACGTTCTTTATGATCATACATTCACACATAAGAGGTATAGTATTGTTTATTATAACACTATCACATAAATATTTGGTTACAATCACCGGTATTGCACTATTATATGAGGTTTTATTCAGATACATGTCACATATTATTTCATCACACTATCACATTAGGTTCCACTTAGATATTCATCAACATATTATTATATTATTCACTTCATTATGCACAGTGTGTACTCGCGAGTGCCCATTTGGGTGCCTTTATTTTTATTTACAACTGATATGATGGAACATTTTGATATGTATCAACATTTCATTATATCCTTCTCTCTTATCGATGTACTCGTGATTGCCCAATTCTGATCATTCGGATGTCTATGCTGAGCGCATTGGGTTTATTTACTGCCTACAATTATGCAACCCGAGTGCTTTGCTACTATTTCACTTCCGCTGCCGGGAGGGGACTTAGCAAATCAGACGGTCAGTCATGCCGATACACTTCCGGGAGGCTCTATGCATGAGAGACACACAAAGGCATGACGGTCTGTGTAGTCTTTCTTACGATCAGGACGCACACCAATCAGAATTGTCATGAGACACAAGCCCCCATAAGGTCTGTTGTTATTGGTTAAAGAGACTTTATACACGGAGTTTGTTTACATCAGTTTAATTTGTAATTACCTCAAAATCGGCATGGATTCACACTTATATAATTTTATAGTTATTAACTTCTAGGTCACAACTCACAGGGGATTATATCGGTTTACTTATATTTATATACATATCATAGTATATCCCTAATTATTGCAACAAGTGGGTGGTTAGGGAAGGAAAGGTATTATTGGCTTATGTGAAGGAAGGGGAGGGTTTATTGAAAACATATGGTTACTGAGCCCTATTTAAAGGGAACTAAAACAGGGTCAGAGTATACAAGCCTGAGGAAACAGGGTTATCCCTGAGAAACGCGTCGCTATTATCTCTGCACATACAAGGAGATTTGCCTTTTAACACACCCAGCTGTATTTTTATGCACTGATGGTATTTTTATTCTTGCACAATAAAATACTTGTTTCATTTTATACAAGCCTGGTGTTAGTTTGGCATTTCCCTTGCAAGTAACCCAAGGGCTGTTTAGCCTTTCTCCCCTCTGCACTCCAGTTCCTTCTTGCTGAAAGTGACCCAGGCAAGGGTTACCGTTTGGGAAACAAGAACCATAAGACATCACGACGGGGATTCCCTTGTACAGCCAGCTGGTTTGCTGTGAGAATACCAGCCTGTCCCTATAGGCACAATTGAGTGCCTTCACGTTTGTGAGTATCCTGTAGCTTGTTTTACTTGGATATTGTTGGTCCTCATTGATCTACACATGTGGCGCCTCTGTTTTTGTTGTCATTACAGCTATCCATTTTAGAAGTTACACCATCGTTTGGGTGAAGACCGAGAGCTGCCTTTTCCACATTTGGACTTTTTGGACACCATTTGAACTTGACTATTGTCAGATTGGTCACGTGCCACGTCTGTATATACACACTTTTAATTTCTTTACATCATGTATATTGTGTAACAAGTTGCACATTTATTTTTTATTTATTTTAGTATTTTCTACCATTGTTCATTTAGCGCCTCCTATAGGAGATCTGTGGTATATAATATCACGGATATTCCTGTATTTATATATCCCTCTGACATTCGCTGTACTCTGAGAGGAATCGGGCTTCAAAATGCTGAGAAGCGCATATCAACGTAGAAATCTTAGCACAAACTTACTTTACCACCTCCATAGGAGGCAAAGTTTGTAAAACTGAATTGTGGGTGTGGTGAGGGGTGTATTTGTAGGCATTTTGAGGTTTGGGAAACTTTGCCCCTCCTGGTAGGATTGTATATCCCAAACGTCACCTCATGGACTCTTGCCAATTACATGAAAGAAATAGTTTTGCTGTTTGTAGTTCTATTAGAGCACTTATTTTTGGGGGTGGCAGTCCATGGAGAACACGCATGTAGAATGGGAGTTAGGGAGTAAGTTACCTTGCGCGTTAGTCATTTAGGGTGTGAGTCAGGAGATATAGCACTGCCAGAACCATGCTGCTGCTCAGATAGTCACTGAGGGGGCATTCTGCAAATTTAAATGAAAAAGGGCTAATCACTGGAGCAATGCTAGACTCGGGATCTCCTGAGCACCTTCCTAACACTGGAGCATTAGGCAACAAGTATAACCAAAATGTTATTTTGAAGTTAGAAGAGCATTTTTAGTTAATAGTATAATTTTTGTAACACTGTGCGGTAGCTGCACTGTGTAAGTTTTTTTATTAACACAGTTCAGCCACCGCAGTCTTAAAAAACAGAATTTATGCTTACCTGATAAATTACTTTCTCCAACGGTGTGTCCGGTCCACGGCATCATCCTTACTTGTGGGATATTCTCCTCCCCAACAGGAAATGGCAAAGAGCCCAGCAAAGCTGGCCATATAGTCCCTCCCAGGCTCCGCCTACCCCAGTCATTCGACCGACGGACAGGAGGAAATATATATAGGAGAAACCATATGGTAACGTGGTGACTGTAGTTAGAGAAAATAATTCATCAGACCTGATTAAAAAACCAGGGCGGGCCGTGGACCGGACACACCGTTGGAGAAAGTAATTTATCAGGTAAGCATAAATTCTGTTTTCTCCAACATAGGTGTGTCCGGTCCACGGCGTCATCCTTACTTGTGGGAACCAATACCAAAGCTTTAGGACACGGATGAAGGGAGGGAGAAAATCAGGTCACCTAAACGGAAGGCACCACGGCTTGCAAAACCTTTCTCCCAAAAATAGCCTCCGAAGAAGCAAAAGTATAAAATTTGTAAAATTTGGCAAAAGAGTGCAGTGAAGACCAAGTCGCTGCCTTACATATCTGGTCAACAGGAGCCTCGTTCTTGAAGGCCCATGTGGAAGCCACAGCCCTAGTGGAGTGAGCTGTGATACTTTCAGGAGGCTGCCGTCCGGCAGTCTCAAAAGCCAATCTGATAATGCTTTTAAGCCAAAAGGAAAGAGAGGTAGAAGTTGCTTTTTTACCTCTCCTTTTACCAGAATAAACAACAAACGAAGAAGATGTTTGTCTGAAATCTTCAGTAACCTCTAAATAGAATTTTAGAGCACGGACTACGTCCAAATTGTGTAACAAACGTTCCTTCTTTGAAACTGGATTCAGACACAAAGAAGGTACAACTATCTCCTGGTTAATATTTTTGTTGGAAACAACCTTCGGAAGAAAACCAGGCTCAGTACGCAAAACCACCTTATCTGCATGGACCAGATAGGGCGGAGAACACTGCAGAGCAGATAACTCAGAAACTCTTCTAGCAGAAGAAATTGCAACCAAAAAACAAAACTTTCCACGATAATAACTTAATATCTACGGAATGTAAGGGTTCAAACGGAACCCCTTGAAGAACTGAAAGAACTAGATTAAGACTCCAGGGAGGAGTCAAAGGTCTGTAAACAGGCTTGATTCTAACCAGAGCCTGAACAAACGCTTAAACGTCTGGCACAGCTGCCAGCCTTTTGTGAAGTAAAACAGATAAAGCAGAGATCTGTCCCTTCAGAGAACTTGCAGATAATCCTTTCTCCAAACCTTCTTGTAGAAAGGAAAGAATCTTAGGAATTTTTATCTTGTTCCATGGGAATCCTTTAGATTCACACCAACAGATATATTTTTTCCATATTTTATGGTAAATTTTTCTAGTTACAGGCTTTCTAGCCTGAATAAGAGTAGCTATTACAGAATCTGAAAACCCACGCTTTGATAGAATCAAGCGTTCAATCTCCAAGCAGTCAGTTGGAGGGAAACCAGATTTGGATGTTCGAATGGACCCTGAACAAGAAGGTCCTGTCTCAAAGGTAGCTTCCATGGTGGAGCCGATGACATAGTCACCAGGTCTGCATACCAAGTCCTGCGTGGCCACGCAGGAACTATTAAGATCACCGAAGCCCTCTCCTGATTGATCCTGGCTACCAGCCTGGGAATGAGAGGAAACGGTGGGAATACATAAGCTAGGTTGAAGATCCAAGGTGCTACTATTGTATCCACTAGAGTCGCCTTGGGATCCCTGGATTTGGACCCGTAACAAGGGACCTTGAAGTTCTGACGAGAGGCCATCAGATCCATGTCTGGAATGCCCCATAATTGAGTTATTTGGGCAAAGATTTCCGGATGGAGTTCTCCGGATGCTCCTCCATCACCAGGGAACTCCTTGATCCCCCCTGATGGTTGATATATGCAACAGTCGTCATGTTGTCTGATTGACACCTTATGAATTTGGCCTTTGCTAGTCGAGGCCAAGCCTTGAGAGCATTGAATATCGCTCTTAGTTCCAGAATGTTTATCGGGAGAAGAGAGTCTTCCCGAGACCATAGACCCTGAGCTTTCAGGGGTTCCCAGACCGCGCCCCAGCCCACCAGACTGGCGTCGGTCGTGACAATGACCCACTCTGGTCTGCGGAAGCTCATTCCCTGTGACAGGTTGTCCAGGGTCAGCCACCAACGGAGTGAATCTCTTATCCTTTGATCTACTTGGATCGTCGGAGACAAGGCTGTATAATCCCCATTCCACTGTCTGAGCATGCACAGTTGTAATGGTCTTAGATGAATTCGTGCAAAAGGAACTATGTCCATTGCCGCAACCATCAAACCTATTACTTCCATGCACTGCGCTATGGAAGGAAGAAGAACAGAATGAAGTACCTGACAAGAGCTTAGAAGTTTGATTTTCTGGCCTCTGTCAGAAAAATCTTCATTTCTAAGGAAACTATTATTGTTCCCAAGAAGGGAACTCTTGTTGACGGGGACAGAGAACTTTTTTCTATGATCACTTTCCACCTGTGAGATCTGAGAAAGGCTAGGACAATGTCCGTATGAGCCCTTGCTTTTGACAGAGACGACACTTGAATCAGGATGTCGTCCAAGTAAGGTACTACTGCAATGCCCCTTGGTCTTAGCACCGCTAGAAGGGACCCTAGTACCTTTGTGAAAATCCTTGGAGCAGTGGCTAATCCGAATGGAAGTGCCACAAACTGGTAATTCTTGTCCAGAAAGGCGAACCTTAGGAACCGAAGATGTTCCTTGTGGATAGGAATATGTAGGTACGCATCCTTTAAATCCACCGTGGTCATGAATTGACCTTCCTGGATGGTAGGAAGGATCGTTCGAATGGTTTCCATTTTGAACGATAAAACCCTTAGAAACTTGTTTAGAATCTTGAGATCTAAAATTGGTCTGAATGTTCCCTCTTTTTTGGGAACTATGAACAGGTTGGAGTAAAATACTATCCCTTGTCCTAATGGAACAGGATGAATCACTCCCATTCTTGACAGGTCTTCTACACAATGTAAGAATGCCTGTCTTTTAATTTGGTTCGAAGATAATTGAGACCTGTGGAACCTTCCCCTTGGGGGTAGTTCTCTGAATTCCAGGAGATAACCTTGAGAAACTATTTCTAGCGCCCAAGGATCCTGAATATCTCTTGCCCAAGCCTGAGCAAAGAAAGAAAGTCTGCCCCCCACCAGATCCGGTCCCGGATCGGGGGCCAACACTTCATGCTGTTTTGGTAGCAGTGGCAGGTTTCTTGGCCTGCTTACCCTTGTTCCAGCCTTGCATCGGTCTCCAGGCTGGCTTGGTTTGAGAAGTATTACCCTCTTACTTAGAGGGTGTAGAATTTGAGGCTGGTCCGTTTCTGCGAAAGGGACGAAAATTTGGCTTATTTTTAGCCTTAAAAGACCTATCCTGAGGAAGGGCGTGGCCCTTTCCCCCAGTGATGTCTGAAATAATCTCTTTCAAGTCAGGGCCAAACAGTGTTTTACCCTTGAAAGGGATGTTAAGCAATTTGGTCTTGGAGGACACATCCGCTGACCAAGACTTTAGCCAAAGCGCTCTGCGCGCCACGATAGCAAACCCTGAATTATTCGCCGCTAATCTAGCTAATTGCAAAGCGGCATCTAAAATAAAAGAGTTAGCCAATTTAAGTGCTTGAACTCTGTCCATAACCTCCTCATACGAAGATTCTTTATTGAGCGACTTTTCTAGTTCTTCGAACCAGAAACACGCAGCTGTAGTGACAGGAACAATGCATGAAATTGGTTGTAGAAGGTAACCTTGCTGAACAAACATCTTTTTAAGCAAACCCTCTAACTTTTTATCCATAGGATCTTGAAAGCACAACTATCTTCTATAGGAATAGTAGTGCGTTTGTTTAGAGTAGAAACCGCCCCCTCGACCTTGGGGACTGTCTGCCATAAGTCCTTTCTGGGGTCGACTATAGGAAATAATTTCTTAAATATAGGGGGAGGAACAAAAGGTATGCCGGGCCTTTCCCACTCCTTATTTACTATGTCCGCCACCCGCTTGGGTATAGGAAAAGCATCAGGGGACACCGGAACCTCTAGGAACTTGTCCATCTTACATAATTTCTTTGGAATGACCAAATTGTCACAATCATCCAGAGTAGATAATACCTCCTTAAGTAGTGCGTGGAGATGTTCTAATTTAAATTTAAATGTTACAACATCAGGTTCAGCTTGTTGAGAAATTTTCCCTGAATCTGAAATTTCTCCCTCAGACAAAACCTCCCTCCTGGCCCCTTCAGATTGGTGTGAGGGCATGTCAGAACAGTTATCGTCAGCGTCCTCTTGCTCTTCAGTGTGCTCTTGATTGAAGAATAAAACTACATTTAACACCAAAAAAACTCTTAGCGATCTCCGTGGAGATGTTGCCTGTGCAACGGCAAAGAGAATGACTGGGGTAGGCGGAGCCTGGGAGGGACTATATGGCCAGCTTTGCTGGGCTCTTTGCCATTTCCTGTTGGGGAGGAGAATATCCCACAAGTAAGGATGACGCCGTGGACCGGACACACCTATGTTGGAGAAAAGTGCTTTGCAGTTTTCCTGGGCCCCCGGTGTCACTCTGACTGTTAGAGCACATGGAGAAAGGAGGCAAAGCTACTCTTGCCTAGCGGTGTGCACGGCAGAATTTTAAGACAATTCCTTTCCTCCCCCACCTCTGTGAATGCCTGCTGTTTATTTTAACCTGAGCAGGCTCAGTCCACTAGAGAGACAGAGGTACTTTTAAACCCTTGCTACCAGAGAGGACTGCAATTGTATTGCAGCCTTCTGGCACTCATAGGGTTAACTCGTCTGCAATTTCTAGCTACCGAGGCAGTAGCTTATGTGGGTTATAGCCCTGTGCTTCACTGGTATAACTCTTAAAGGGTAAGTCTGCCCTCATTTGTATTTTAATTTACAATGATCTAGTTTAAATTATTTTTTTTTTAGCATGTATGTAATTTTGGTTATTGTGGTTAAACCGGTTACTTTGAAAATGCAGAGACAGCATATGATAACTTCCTCACAGTCTTACCATTATTAAAGGGATAACTAAACCCAATTATTTTCTTTCAAGATTCATATAGAGCATGCAATTTTAAGCAACTTTCTAATTTACTCATGTTATCAATTTTTTTTCTTCATTCTCTTTGTATCTTTATTTGGAAAAGCAGGAATGTAAGCTTATGAGCCGGTTTATGTTTGGATCAGCAGCCTGGGTAGCGCTTGCTGATTGGTGGCTACATTTAGCTACCTAGGTACTGAACTAAAAATGGGCTGGCTCATAAGTTTACATTCCTGCTTTTTCAAATAAAGATATCAAGAGAACAAGGACATTTTGTTAATAGGAGTAAATTAGAAAGTTGCTTTAAAATTGCATGCTCTATCTGAATCATAAAAAAGGGTTTAGTGTCCCTACAGCTGAATGTGGGTTATGTGAAATATACTTTGTGCCCTTTATAGCTAAAGCTGAATGTGGGTTATGTGACATATACTATGTTTGGCATACGGTTAAATAAGAAATGAGGAGGGGGAGTTGGCCTCTTTGCCCTAAAATGGCTGGGTCACTTTTTGGTTCCAGTCCGGCCCTGACTGAATCTGTCCAAATGTCTTGAAATAACAATCCGCCCCTCACCAGAAGAACTGAATTGAGGGCCGCACCTTCATGCAGACACAGGAGCCGGAATTGGTTCCTTATAAGGCTTGAATTTATTCTAATTCGGAGATGGTCTCCAAATAGAGCCAGAGGCCTTAGGGGAATGAGAGGTTTTCAGTTCTCTATACAGATGAAAGGAATGAAAAAAAGGAAATTTATGCTTACCTGATAAATGTATTTCTTTTACGATATGACGAGTCCACAGATTTCATCCTTACTTATGGGATTACGCTTCCTGGTCAGCAGGAAGTGGCAAAAAGCACCACAGCAGAGCTGTATATATAGCTCCTCCCTTCCCTCCCACTTCAGTCATTCGACCGAAGTTAGGAAGAGAAAGGAAAAGCCAAAGGTGCAGAGGTGACTGAAGTGTAACAAAAAACAAGTAAATACCTGTCTTAGAAATGACAGGGTGGGCCGTGGACTCGTCATATCGTAAAAGAAATAAATTTATCAGGTAAGCATAAATTTCCTTTTCTTTTACAAGATATGACGAGTCCACGGATTTCATCCTTATTTATGGGATACAATACCAAAGCTATAGGACACGGGTGAAAGGGAGGGACAAGACAGGAACCTAAACAGAAGGCACCACTGCTTGAAGAACCTTTCTCCCAAAACCAGCCTCAGAAGAAACAAAAGTATCAAATTTGGAAAATTTGGAAAAAGTGTGAAGAGACGACCAAGTTGCAGCCTTGCAAATCTGTTCAACAGAAGCATCGTTTTTAAATGCCCATGAGGAAGCCACAGCCCTAGTAGAATGAGCCGTAATTCTTTCAGGAGGCTGCTGTCCAGCAGTCTCATATGCCAGACGGATGATACTCAGCCAAAAAGAAAGAGAGGTAGCCGTAGCTTTCTGGCACTTACGCTTTCCAGAAAAAAACAACCAATAATGAAGATGATTGACGAAATTCCTTAGTCGTCTGCAAGCAAAACTTCAGGGCACGGACCACGTCCAAGTTATGCAATAGACGCTCCTTCTTAGGAGGAGGATTAGGACATAATGAAGGAATAACAATTTCCTGATTAATATTCTTATTTGAAACAAACTTAGGAAGGAAACCAGGTTTGGTACGTAAAACCACCTAATCAGAATGGAAGATAAGATAAGGCGAGTCACATTGTAACACTGAAAGCTCAGAAACTCTATGAGCAGAAGAAATAGCAACCAAAAATAAAACCTTCCAAGATAACAACTTAATATCTATGGAATGCATGGGTTCAAACGGAACCCCTTGAAGAACATTAAGAACTAAATTCAAACTCCAGGGTGGAGCAATTGCTCTAAACACAGGCTTGATTCTGGTCAGAGCCTGACAAAAAGACTGAACGTGTGGAACATCTGCCAAACGTTTGTGTAGTAAAATCGACAAAGCAGAGATTTGTCCCTTTAAGGAACTAGCTGATAACCCTTTCTCCAATCCTTCTTGGAGAAAAGATAGAATCCTGGGAATCCTTACTCTAGTCCATGAGTAGCCCTTGGATTCGCACCAATAAAGATATTTACACCATATCTTATGGTAGATCTTTCTAGTAACAGGCTTACGTGCCTGAATCAAAGTATCAATGACCGAATCAGAGAACCCCCGCTTAGATAAAATCAAGCGTTCAATCTCCAAGCAGTCAGCTGCAGAGAAACTAGATTCGGATGTTGGAAGGGTCCCTGAATGAGAAGTTCCTGCCTCAATGGAAGCTTCAACGGCGGCAAAGAGGACATGTCCACTAGATCGGCATGCCAAGTCCTGCGAGGCCACGCAGGCGCGATTTGAATTACTGAAGCCCTCTCCTGTTTGATCCGTGCGATCACCCGGGGAAGGAGAGCAAACGGTGGAAACACATAAGCTAGGTTGAACGACCAAGGCACTGCCAAGGCATCTATCAGTTAGCCCTTCGGATCCCTTGACCTGGATCTGTATCTTGGGAGTTTGGCATTCTGACGAGATGCCATCAGATCCAATTCCGTTCTGCCCTATCTGAGAATCAGGGTGGCAAAGACCTCCGGATGGAGTTCCCACTCCCCCGTATGAAACATCTGTCTGCTTAAAAAGTCTGCTTCCCAGTTGTCCACTCCTGGGATGTAGATTGACGACAGATAATCTTATGATGGCCGAGGATTGGACTGAAGGGCTCGGAATGTATTCAGAATCTTTAACTTTCTGACTTCTGTTAAGAAAATTTTCATGAATATGGAATCTATCAGAGTTCCCAAGAAGGGAAACCTTTTTTGGGAACCACGAAAAGATTAGAGTAAAACCCCTGCCCCTGTTCCAGTATTGGAACGGGACGAATTACTCCCATAGTAGAGAGGTCTTTTACACAACGTAAGAGCGCCTCTCTTTTTATCTGGTCTACAGACAATCGTGAAAGAAGAAACCTCCCCATTGGGAGAGAATTTTTTTACTCCAGTTGATACCCTTGGGACACGATTTCCCGTGTCCAGGGGTCCTGAACATCTCTTACCCAAGCCTGGGTAAAGAGAGAAAGTCTGCCCCCTACTAGAACTGGTCCCGGATCAGGGGCTGCCCCTTCATGCTGTCTTGGGAGCAGCAGTGGGCTTCTTGGGTTGTTACCTTTGTTCCAAGCTGAAAATAGAAAGCAGACACAGGCGCAGCCCGATTCAAGTGCAACAAATTTTATTAGGGGTAAGTGCACATAGACAAATGGCTACTTACAAGATAAAAAAGATAAAACAGCACGTAAAAAGGCTTGATATCCAGACTGTGTTTCAATAATGTAGTGAAAGATATCCTCTGCACAAAATTACAGCCCAATTGTTTTTCGAGAAACCAAATGTGGCAGACAGCTGATGGATAACCTTCCGTGTGTCACAGGATAGATGCCAGCAGTTGAACTGGAACCAAAGTCCAGCGGCGTTTCGTCTGAGAATGCTCAGACTTTTTCAAAAGAAAAAGTAAAAGTAACAAGGAAGAGGCTCCTACCGGCTTTTTAAAGGAACCAATGAATGCAAAGTTAGGTAATTAGCCAATCAATGCCCAAATGTGCTCAATTGATGAACTTTGGATTCAAGAACATATGTTTGTCTGATAATTACATTGTTTCTTACAACAGTAACATCATAAAAGAATATATATAAAAAAAAAACACTCCTCAGTATAAACATATTTAGAGTGATCTAAAATGACACCTGTAAACAGTGTTAAAAACTAATTTAAGAATAATATATCAAACTCTTTGTTTTTAAGGAATTAAAAATATTGAGGATACTAAAAATGTTTGTCTCCTCAAAACCTACAATTAATAAAAATATGATGTAGAATTATGAATTAATACCCATAGTGAGACAACAAATATGCTATAAAAATATAAAAATACAATTCAGAATTAAACATCAGAAATTCAAAAGACACATAAAATACAAAAAACACCAATTGCATCAAATACTATACCTGTCCTGACTTTATCAATAAATTACAAAGCGAGGATACAAGTTTAAATGTATATATATTGTCACAGGTAAATGGGTAAGCTGTCTATTGACAAAAATTAATAAATGACTACATAAATGCTTGTAGGTCAAGTTCTAAATTTAACCCTGCTGGATGCATGGCGTCTAATTGATAAATCCACCATGATTCTCTGCGTCTAAGTGTTAGCAGTCTATTTGAAAATTTATTAGGGGGTATCCAGTCTATGACCTGAATTTTTAGACTTGAGGGGTTAGAATTATGAAAAAGTTTAAAGTGTTCTGGCACACTATGTGTAATTTACATATTTACACATACCACATTTAGGTGCCCCACATTTGTAAGTGCCAGGTTTTTGTTGTAACCAATGTATTTTATCTTTGGTATTTTGTTGTTTCACTGTATCTCGCAGTTTGGTGGGTGCTAAAATATTTTTAAAATCAGTGTTTTTTCTAAAGGTGACCAAAGGTTGATCTGGTAAACTGCCGCCTAATACGGGATCAGCCTTTAGAACTCCCCAATGTTTCCTCAAAATGTTTTGGATTTCTCTTGAGCCCTGACTGTAAGTCGTGATGAATCTAACATTATTTTGTGTATTCTGTTGTCTTCTTGTTTTAGATTTTTCAGTAGGTTATAAAAGGGATTTTCTATCCATTAGTGAAACCTTTTCTTTTGCCTGTTCCAGGGTTTTGACTTGATAGCCTTTCTCAATGAATCTAGAGTCTAATATTGCAACTTCCTGCTTATAATCGCTTAATTTAGTACAATTCCTTTTCACTCTTTGGTATTGACCCAGGGGGATGTTGGTTTTCCACCTGGGTAAGTGACCACTACTTGCATTAAGGAACCCATTCTTGTCAGTTTGCTTCCTAAAGTTTTTTACTGCTACTCTGTTGTCATCTACATATAAGACCAAGTCGAGAAACTCAATCTGTTTCTTGTCTATTTTTTATGTAAATTTAAGATTATAGTTATTTGTATTCATATACTCGAATTCTTGACTAGATGTTTCATTTCCTCGCCATATGATGATGACATCATCAATATATCTAAAATAACGGATTAGATGATTGTTATATGGATTATTGGACCAAATATGATTCTCCTCAAAATTGTGCATATAAAGATTTGCATACGATGGGGCAAATGTGGTCCCCATCGCAGTACCCTGTATTTGTCTATAAAACTGCTTCTCAAATATAAAATAATTGTGTGAAAGTATAAAATTGATCCCTGTTAAAATAAATTCTAGGTGTTGTTGTGATGAAAAATCTTTACTAAGTACACGTATACCTCACTTTACAGCGCTTTGCTAATACAGCGCTTTGTGAAGCTACAGTTCAACCTCCAAGGATTTTGAAACAGCGCTGTAATCTTAGTGAGATTGCGAGAAAAGTGACTGGCACCATTTTGTTATGCGCAGTTCACTCTGTTTACAGCATTACAGTACAATCTGTGTCTCAGTGTTATAGTCTGGCAAATTTTACTACAGTAATTGTCACTATATTACAGGCACAGTATTTATTGAATAATAATTGAATATTGTGCTGTGCTACTGTTAAACTAAACATAGCACTATTGCACCCCTAATATAAGTTAGTTCAAATATGTTTTCAAGTTTTTAAACACACTGGCAAGTGAAAATAAAGCTAAAACCACCTTGTTTCACTTTAAGGCGGTTTTCACTTTACAGCGGGGCTCCGGTCCCTAACCCGCTGTATGAGCGGGGTATACCTGTATTTCCTTAATTGCTCTGATACCTTTATCGTGCGGAATGCATGTACATAGCGACGATACATCGCAAGAAACCCACAAAAACTCATTAGACCAGTCTAAGCCTCCAAATGTATTAATTGTATGTATGGTATCCCTAAGATACGCTTTAGTAGACTGTACTACGGGCTGTAAATAATGGTCAATGTAGACTGACAAGTTGTTAGTTAGTGACCCAATCCCAGAAATTATGGGCCTACCGGGCAGGGATACTAAGGTCTTGTGCACCTTAGGTAGGTGGTAAAAGGTGGGTATGGTGAGATAATTTTCAGTTAAAAAATGAAATTCATCATTATTAAGAATATTGTTGTTTTTTGCTTCTTTAAGGATAATATTAAGTTCCTTCTTGAACTTAAGAGTGGGGTCAAAGTTAAGTTTCTTATATGTACTTTGATCATTTAAGATGTTAAAGGCCTCTGCTAAATAGTCTTCCCGATTTTGTATCACCACCCCACCTCCCTTGTCCGCTGCCCTAAAACAAGAAGACAACAGAATACACAAAATAATGTTAGATTCATCACGACTTACAGTCAGGGCTCAAGAGAAATCCAAAACATTTTGAGGAAACATTGGGGAGTTCTAAAGGCTGATCCCGTATTGGGCGGCAGTTTACCAGACCAACCCTTTGGTCACCTTTAGAAAAAACACTGATTTTAAAAATATTTTAGCACCCACCAAACTGCGAGATACAGTGAAACAACAAAATACCAAAGATAAAATACATTGTTTACAACAAAAACCTGGCACTTACAAATGTGGGGCACCTAAATGTGGTATGTGTAAATATGTAAATAGGGAGGCCACATTCACTAATTCAGGGGGAAACAAAGTATTTAAGCAAAAATTTAGAAGTAACTGTAGCACCACTTTTGTAATATACCTGTTGAGCTGCAGTTGTAATTTAATCTACATAGGAAGAACAAAAAGGAATATCCGCACTAGACTAGGAGAACATGTCAATAATATAAAAAATGGTTTAATTACACATAGTGTGCCAGAACACTTTAAACTTTTTCATAATTCTAACCCCTCAAGTCTAAAAATTCAGGTCATAGACTGGATACCCCCTAATAAATTTTCAAATAGACTGCTAACACTTAGACGCAGAGAATCATGGTGGATTTATCAATTAGACGCCATGCATCCAGCAGGGTTAAATTTAGAACTTGACCTACAAGCATTTATGTAGTCATTTATTAATTTTTGTCAATAGACAGCTTACCCATTTACCTGTGACAATATATATACATTTAAACTTGTATCCTCGCTTTGTAATTTATTGATAAAGTCAGGACAGGTATAGTATTTGATGCAATTGGTGTTTTTTGTATTTTATGTGTCTTTTGAATTTCTGATGTTTAATTCTGAATTGTATTTTTATACAGGGAGTGCAGAATTATTAGGCAAGTTGTATTTTTGAGGATTAATTTTATTATTGAACAACAACCATGTTCTCAATGAACCCAAAAAACTCATTAATATCAAAGCTGAATAGTTTTGGAAGTAGTTTTTAGTTTGTTTTTAGTTATAGCTATTTTAGGGGGATATCTGTGTGTGCAGGTGACTATTCCTGTGCATAATTATTAGGCAACTTAACAAAAAACAAATATATACCCATTTCAATTATTTATTTTTACAAGTGAAACCAATATAACATCTCAACATTCACAAATATACATTTCTGACATTCAAAAACAAAACAAAAACAAATCAGTGACCAATATAGCCACCTTTCTTTGCAAGGACACTCAAAAGCCTGCCATCCATGGATTCTGTCAGTGTTTTGATCTGTTCACCATCAACATTGCGTGCAGCAGCAACCACAGCCTCCCAGACACTGTTCAGAGAGGTGTACTGTTTTCCCTCCTTGTAAATCTCACATTTGATGATGGACCACAGGTTCTCAATGGGGTTCAGATCAGGTGAACAAGGAGGCCATGTCATAAGATTTTCTTCTTTTATACCCTTTCTTGCCAGCCACGCTGTGGAGTACTTGGACGCGTGTGATGGAGCATTGTCCTGCATGAAAATCATGTTTTTCTTGAAGGATGCAGACTTCTTCCTGTACCACTGCTTGAAGAAGGTGTCTTCCAAAAACTGGCAGTAGGACTGGGAGTTGAGCTTGACTCCATCCTCAACCCGAAAAGGCCCCACAAGCTCATCTTTGATGATACCAGCCCAAACCAGTACTCCACCTCCACCTTGCTGGCGTCTGAGTCGGACTGGAGCTCTCTGCCCTTTACCAATCCAGCCACGGGCCCATCCATCTGGCCCATCAAGACTCACTCTCATTTCATCAGTCCATAAAACCTTAGAAAAATCAGTCTTGAGATATTTCTTGGCCCAGTCTTGACGTTTCAGCTTGTGTGTCTTGTTCAGTGGTGGTCGTCTTTCAGCCTTTCTTACCTTGGCCATGTCTCTGAGTATTGCACACCTTGTGCTTTTGGGCACTCCAGTGATGTTGCAGCTCTGAAATATGGCCAAACTGGTGGCAAGTGATATAGGGTGTTGATGTCATTAAACCACACCCCTTCTCATTACAGAGATGCACATCACCTAATATGCTTAATTGGTAGTAGGCTTTCGAGCCTATACAGCTTGGAGTAAGACAACATGCATAAAGAGGATGATGTGGTCAAAATACTCATTTGCCTAATTATTCTGCACTCCCTGTATTTTTATAGCATATTTGTTGTCTCACTATGGGTATTAATTCATAATTCTACATCATATTTTTATTAATTGTAGGTTTTGAGGAGACAAACATTTTTAGTATCCTCAATATTTTCAATATTTTTAATTCCTTAAAAACAAAGAGTTTAATATATTATTCTTAAATTAGTTGTTAACACTGTTTACAGGTGTCATTTTAGATCACTCTAAATATGTTTATACTGAGGAGTGTTTTTTTTTATATATATTCTTTTATGATGTTACTGTTTTAAGAAACAATGTAATTATCAGACAAACGTATGTTCTTGAATCCAAAGTTCATCAATTGAGCACATTTGGGCATTGATTGGCTAATTACCTAACTTTGCATTCATTGGTTCCTTTAAAAACCCTTTAGGAGCCTCTTCCTTGTTACTTTTACTTTTTCTCTTGAAAAGGTCTGAGCGTTCTCAGACGAAACACGTAGAGACTCTAACACCGCTGGACTTTGGTTCCAGTTCAACTGCTGGCATCTATCCTGTCACACGGAAGGTTATGCATCAGCTATCTGCCACATTTGGTTTCTCGAAACAATTGGGCTGTAATTTTGTGCAGAGGATATCTTTCACTACATTATTGAAACACAGTCTGGATATCAAGCCTTTTTACATGCTGTTTTATCTTTTTTATCTTGTAAGTAGCCATTTGTCTATGTGCACTTACCCCTAATAAAATTTGTTGCACTTGAATCGGGCTGCGCCTGTGTCTGCTTTCTTTTTTCAGCTTGTTCCTCTCTGGATGTGATTGGCGAACACACATCCCCATACTGCAGGCAGCGTCCACCGTCATAGCAACCCAGGAAGGAGAACTTCACTCCATCTACAACACGTTAATTTGTTGGTTTAATTTCCGGCTCAAGAGAGCAACTGGCTTCTACACACATCGGACAGTCTCCAGGAACGTAAGCGCCCCTTTGCTTTTCAGTTTTGTTTGTGTACCTTTGTTCCAAGCCTGGTTGGGTCTCCAGAAGGCCTTGGCTTGAGCAAAATTCCCTTCCTGTTTAGCGGAAGAAGAAGCGGGGACTCCTTTGAAGTTCTAAAAGGAACAAAAATTATTTTGTTTACCCCTCAGTTTAGCTGCTTTATCCTGAGGTAGGAGATGACCCTTACCTCCCGTAATGTCAGAAATGATTTCTTTCAAGTCAGGCTCGAATAGGATTTTCCCTTTGAAAGGAATAGCCAAAAACTTTGACTTAGATGACACATCAGCAGACCAAGAATTTAATCATAACGCTCTACGCACTAAAATGGCAAATCCAGCATTCTTAGCCGCCAACTTGGCAATCTGAAAGGCGGCGTCCGTAATAAAAGAATTAGCCAGCTTAAGAGCCTTAATTCTATCTAAAATTTCCTCTAAAGGAGTCTCAGTCTTAAGAGACTCTAAGGCGTCAAACCAGAAGGCCGCCGAAGTTGTTACTGGCACAATGCAGGCCTTCAGTTGTAACAGAAAACCCTGATGAATAAATAACTTTTTTAGAAGACCCTCCAATTTTTTATCCATAGGGTCTATAAATGCACAACTGTCCTCAATAGGAATAGCAGTATGCTTAGCCAGGGTAGATATAGCTCCCTCCACCTAAGGGACTGTCTGCCAAGAGTCCCAGACAGAGTCAGCTATGGGATCCATTTTCTTAAAATTAGGAGAAGGTGAGAACGGGATACCCGGTTTTCCCATTCCCGCGTAATAATTTCCGAAATTCTCTTAGGAACCGGAAAAACATCAGAGTAAGCAGGCACTTCTAAATATTTGTCCATCTTACACAATTTCTCTGGTGGAACCACAATAGAGTCACAGTGATCCAGAGTCGCTAAAACCTCCCGAAGCAACAGGCGGAGGTGTTCAAGCTTAAATCTAAATGACATTACGTCCGAGTCCGCCTGAGGCAACACACTTCCCGAGTCGGAAAGTTCCCCCTCAGACAGAAGTTCCCTGACCCCCAATTCAGATCCCTGTGAGGGTGCATCGGAAATAGCCATCAAAGCATCAGAAGTCACAGGGATCAGTGGCCTCTGTCCTGCTGCGTTTGCCCTGCAATACTGGCAACTTAGACAAAACGTCTGTAAGGGTAGATGACATAACTGCAGCCATATCCTGCAGTGTAAATGAAGTAGACGCGGTTGAAGAACACGGCGTCACTTGGGTGGGCGTTAAAGGTTGTGACGCTTGAAGAGAAAGTAGCGGCATACCCTGATTCTCCTCAGTCTGAGAATCATCCTTAGACATATTTGCATTAAAGAAAATCTGTTCTTTACATTGTAAGGCCCTTTCAGTACATGAGGGACAAAAAGTAAGAGGGGGTTCCACATTGGCATCCAAACACATAGAACATGTACTTTCCTGAAGTTCAGACATGTTAAACAGACGACTAGCAATAATAGTCATTCTTTACTTGATATATTGAACTCTGAAGTCAAAATATATACAAAAAAATGTTTGAACCAAAAAGTGTACTGCGCCTTTAACCCCTTAACGACCAAGGACGTACGCCACACGTCCTCAAAAAAAATACAGTTAATGACCGAGGACGTGTGGCGTACGTCCTTGGTCTGGAAAGCAGCTGGAAGCGATCCTGCTCGCTTCCAGCTGCTTTCCGGTTATTGCAGTGATGCCTCAACATCGAGGCATCCTGCAATAACCCCCCTTGGCCATCCGATGCAGAGAGAGCCACTCTGTGGCCCTCTCTGTACCGGACATCGATGGCCGGTTTCGTTGGTGGGTGGGAGCCAGTCTGGGAGGCGGGTGGGCGGCCATCGATGGGCCGTATGATGTGGAGGGGGGCGGGATCGTGGGCGGGAACGCCGGGTGGGGGGGGGGGTAGGAAGCGGGTGGGAACCGCTACACTACAGAAAATTTATGGGAGAAAAGTGGCAGTGATTGCCAAATATATATATATATATATATATATATATATCGATCTAAGAGATCTGGGAGGGGTGGTGGGTTGGTCTTTTGGGGGGGGCAAGCTACACTACAGAAAATTATTTTAAAAAAATAATAAAACAATGTTTTACTATAAACTGGGTACTGGCAGACAGTACCAAAGATGGCTACTAATAAGATTAGAGGGGGATGGGTAAAGAGCTGTTTGGGGGGGTATCAGGGAGGTTGGGGGCTAAGGGGGGATCCTCCAGAGCAGCATATGTAAATATGCCTTTTTTTTTTATTTATGTTTTATCAAGGATAGCTTTTTTTTTTTAGTACTGGCAGACTTTCTGCCAGTACTTAACATGGCGGGGACAATTGTGGGGTGGGGGAGGGAAGAGAGCTGTTTGGGAGGGATCAGGGGGTGTAATGTGTCAGGTGGGAGGCTGATCTCTACACTAAAGCTAAAATTAACCCTGCAAGCTCCCTACATGCTACCTAATTAACCCCTTCACTGCTAGCCATAATACACGTGTGATGCGCAGCGGCATTTAGCGGCCTTCTAATTACCAAAAAGCAACGCCAAAGCCATGTATGTCTGCTATTTCTCAACAAAGGGGATCCCAGAGAAGCATTTACAACCATTTGTGCCATAATTGCACAAGCTGTTTGTAAATGATTTCAGTGAGAAACCTAAAATTGTGAAAAATTTTACTTTTTTTTTTAATTTAATCGCATTTGGCGTTGAAATGGTGGCATGAAATATACCAAAATGGGCCTAGATCAATACTTAGGGTTGTCTACTACACTACAATAAAGCTAAAATTAACCCTACAAGCTCCCTAATTAACCCCTTCATTGCTGGGCATAATACACGTGTGGTGCGCAGTGGCATTTAGCGGCCTTCTAATTACCAAAAAGCAACACCAAATCCATATATGTCTGCTATTTATGAAAAAAGGGGATTGCAGAGAAGCATTTACAACCATTTGTGCCATAATTGCACGAGCTGTTTGTAAATAAATTCAGTGAGAAACCTAAAGTTTGTAACAAAATGTGTGAAAAAGTGAACAATTTTTTTTATTTGATCGCATTTGGCGGTGAAATGGTGGCATTAAATATACCAAAATGGGCCTAGATCAATACTTTGGGATGTCTTCTAAAAAAAAATATATACATGTCAAGGGATATTTAGGGATTCCTGGAAGATATCAGTGTTCCAATGTAACTAGCGCTAAGTTTGAAAAAAAGTGGTTTGGAAATAGCAAAGTGCTTCTTGTATTTATTGCCCTATAACTTGCAAAAAAAAGCAAAGAACATGTAAACATTGGGTATTTCTAAACTCAGGACAAAATTTGGAAACTATTTAGCATGAGTGTTTTTTGGTGGTTGCAGATGTGTAACAGATTTTGGGGGTCAAAGTTAGAAAAAGTGTGTTTTTTTCCATTTTTTCCTCATATTTTATATTTTTTTATAGTAAATTATAAGATATGATGAAAATAATGGTATCTTTAGAAAGTCCATTTAATGGCGAGAAAAACGGTATTTAATATGTGTGGGTACAGTAAATGAGTAAGAGTAAAATTACAGCTAAACACAAACACTGCAGAAATGTAAAAATAGCCTTGGTCCCAAACGGTCAGAAAATGGAAAAGTGCTGTGGTCATTAAGGGGTTATATAATAAAAGCGCAACAATTTTTCTGTTATCAGACAAAACAACGTTTGCAGCAATAAAAAATGCCCTTATGTGCCCAAAATAGCACCACTTGTTAGGATATGGTATATATCAATTATATAACAATTTTATCAGTTTTATTAATTTATATCAATTCCGGCCCCTGCACCTCGCTACAGTTCTGCTGCGGCGCCTACCTCCCCGCAGATCACACTGAAGAAAACGGTCTCAAGTGTCTTTGTACCCTACGAGTACAAAACTGAGCTAGGCCCCACCGGAGCCTCAGAACCTTACTGCCGATCTGGAAAAGACACTGCGAGGCTGAGCGCGCGAAAATAGGCCCCGTCCACCGTGGGCGTAACTCTTAGCCTTACCAAGACCCGCATGGGTAGAAAAAAATAACATGTCGGTTCCAATTTATATTAAAGCCATGTGCCCCTCTTATACACACTCAACACAATAAGCGCATATTAGAGATATTGTCTCCTGCCAAGCCAGTTATAACCGCATCATAACAGCAGCCAGCAACCGCAGCTCCCAGCGTCAGCCCACACATGAAATTTAAAGTGAAACACCAACACACTTTTAAATAAGTAAAATAAAAGGGAATTCCAGGTACACCATTTCTCCTATAGTGCATACTGATTACCCCTCCCCAGTTAGGGAATAATGTCAGCCTGTTCTGATGTATTAAGTCTCCGCAGAAACAAATGACTGAACATACCTCAATGCTGCTTGTAGCATAACACAGTTCTCCACACTGAAGATGTTTCTTTACACTACCTTCAACTGCTCTGTGGGAACCAGCATGGATCTTAGATAACGTTTGCTAAGATCATCAACATCAGGGCAGAAAAATAAAATGTCTCCACTCCTCTTGGGAAGTTATAGACTGACTATTTCTCCCTGAGAAAAATAGTACTCACTGGCACCATTTTAAAATAAAAAAACTTCTTGATTGAAGAATCTAAACTAACACCTCACTTTACCTCTTCCTATCACTAACACAGGCAAAGAGAATGACTGGAGTGGGAGGAGCTATATATACAGCTCTGCTGTGGTGCTCTTTGCCACTTCCAGCTGACCAGGAGGCGTAATCCCATAAGTAAGGATGAAATCCGTGGACTCGTCATATCTTGTAAAAGAAATCAAGCACATATTGCTTCACCACCTCCACAGGAGGCAAAGTTTGTAAAACTGAGGTATGAGTGAGGTGGGAGGTGTATTTATAGGCATTTGAGGTTTGGGAAACTTTGCCCCCTCCTGGTAAGAATGTATATCCCATATGTCAGTAGCTCATGGACTCTTGCCACTTACATGAAAGAAATTACTACTACTACTGTAAATTCTGCCAAAGGCTGTATTACTAAGTATGGACAGGAAGAAAACCCAAATGTTTGCACAGGCCACATTAATGATTTTATTTTTGTATTTATATTTTACATGTACGTAAACACACACACACACTATATATATATATATATCTATATATATATATATATATATATATATATATATATATATATATATATATATATATATATATATATATATATATATATATATATATATATATATATATATATATATATATATATCTATCTCAACCTCAACATGTTTTAAAATGATACCTGCAATAACCACCGGCTACTCTTACCTGCTCATTAGCTGGTGGTCTAATACCCAACTTTTTTAACAGCGTTTGGAATGTTTTCATTTCCATCGCATCCTCAT
Organism: Bombina bombina; assembly: GCF_027579735.1. Lineage (NCBI taxonomy): Eukaryota > Metazoa > Chordata > Amphibia > Anura > Bombinatoridae > Bombina > Bombina bombina. Next base: position 996,408,882 of record NC_069501.1, read on the forward strand.
TGTCCTCAGTTAAAGGCACAAGGGGAACAGACTGAGAAGATCCTGGTAATTGACAAGAAACAGCAGAATAAGCCATACAATCCAAATAGAAGCTGAATTTAAGTGTGATTGTAACATGTTATATAGGGTGTTTAAGCATTGTTGTATGTCTTTTTGGCAGGGATTAATGCAGAAGTTTTTTTTTTTACTGTAATAATTTTTAAGCTATGACGTTAATATTCAGTCATGCCAGTACTTTATTTCATTTCTGCATTATATGTGCAGCTTAATAACAAAGATAAATGTAAAATTATAAAATAAATACTTACCGTAAGGAAAGATTATAGGTGCGCCTAAACAAGAGTGTATTAATGCTTGAAAATATTACTGTGAACACTATACCAAATATTAAAAAAAAAACTGTACACACTTGTTTGCATATATCCTAATGCACGTCTCAATAATAACAAAGCAAAAACACATGGAAATGGAAATGTCCAGTTTGTGACAAATACAGACTTGTATATATGGTAAATAACCAAAGATAAAAAGTCACAATAGGGTTTGTTCACATAGATAGCCAAACGTTCCCATATGTTCCCCAAACGGGTTGATGTAGGAGAATCAGAATCCAAAGGATAAATGGGATAAAGAAAAGCAGCTATTCTAGTGTGAAATGGCCTTTCACTTCTCTAGGGTCCTATAAAAAAACAAATCAAAAGAAGGTGCCTTCTTTTGATTTGTTTTTATAAATGTAAAATACATAAATGAACAGGCATGTAAAAGTAAAAAACTACAAAAATAAGATCAAGCTAACCTCATACTCCACAAGGAAGCAAATGTAAACAAAAGGTATAGGGATACATATTAAACAAGGAGACAAACTATGTTGTAACAAGAAGAAAAAAAAAACTGTATAAAGGGGATACTTTACTGGCTAACTGGTAAGCTACTTATTACCTAACATCTATTTCTTATATATTAATTCCAGGAGAACCCCCTCCCCGAAAAACAACATGTGTGTATTGTGCTCCTTTTTTGGTATCAAAAAGTTGTATTTTTAAAGATGGTAGCAAACTAGGGAGGCATTAACACTTGTCCCTCAGCCCAGGCAACAGATAAAACAGAGGAAAACTACAGAGCCAGCATAAGAAGCATTATATACTTCATAGCACTGAAAGCACTACTTACAAACGGCTCCATACTTCGTATACAGACTGTCTACAGGTTGCAGATGAGGAGGAGGAAGAGGAGGAAGGAGGAGGAAGAGGAGGAAGGAGGAGGAAGAGGAGGAAGGAGGAGGAGGAAGAGGAGGAAGAAGACTAGTGAGATAAATGCCTCTCAAGCTAAAATTTACCTAGCTGAAATTTTTTGAGCGACCTAGCCATACTGATGAGATATCTGAGATAAGAGCGCTTTAGATCATAAGGCCCTTAAAAACAAAAAAGCAGAGAATCTGTTCTTTGCTAACTGAGGACCAAAAATCATATTAAACCTAAATAAAAAAGGAATAGGTAATAATGTGCACTTTTATGTTGGGGGAGGAGGGAGTGCAAAGTTTGCATATTTTAGCAAAACTGATTTAAAAGGACAGATTGCTCTCTGGTTGACAAGGGTAGAGACCTCCTATCTCTATTGGTAGAGAGGGACATGCCTCCATCAGCATAAAAATTAGTTTTATTCAGGGAAAATCTGTTAAATCAGTACATTTTAAAATACCTTAATGGATGCAGAGAAAATATTTAAAAATGTTTTAATATTCCTTGGACTTATCAATGTCAGTAAAGACTACAATACAGTTTTGCACTGAATAAACCACATTCTGCAGTGTGTGAAAATCTTCAGAGTGTATTTGTCCTTGAATCAAACACTTTTTGCACTCATTTTTTGTTACTTACCATCCTCTTCTCGGTCTTCTGCAGTGCGGTTCAAACAGTTTTGGAGCCAAATTATGGGGCTAGATAAACCTGGGTAATAAATGGTGAAACAGTATTAAAATCTAAGTAGACATTGTTTGCTACTACTACAGGTAGTAAAGTTTGCAAATGTATTATATATTAGGCTAAGTGGCCATAATTTTAACATGTAAACTTACAATACGAAGATTATCCTGTAGGTTTATGGAGTAATTAGAAGAAATTAACTACAACAGCACTAAAGATGAAAATTGACATATCTCCAAGGACAAGTGTATATTAAACATTAACTCTTTATTACATGACATTATTGTACTCTTCACATCAAATGACATCCTGGTTTAGAAATTGTATTACATATGGTACGAAAACACTATTATATCTTAACATACATCTCCAATGTACAGAAATCTCAATTTATATTCAAGAAAATATTTTTGAAAACACAGATGTTGACACTTGAGCTGAAACTTCTAATTTTTATTTTTTTGCCACCATATATGCAGGTTGAGAGGGTAATTCTCAGCCAGTCACCCATTAATAGACAGGTGGCTAGTAGCTAGAAGATACTAAAGAGTTTAAGAACATGTTGGTTGTTTGTTTGAAGGACATACGTATCAACAACTCACCCTCCTGTTCCAATGTACGCACAATGTGTTGTATCTTCTTATCTACAGCATAGTCTGTCTTTTTCTCTGACCTTTCCTTTGCTTTCTCCTCCACCTTTGTGTCTTCCCATTCTTCTTCAGTCTCATTATCTTCTTCCTCTTCCTCATAATCCTCCATTTCATTATCTTTTCCATCTATTCCCAAGTCACGAAGAAACTCCTCTTCAGACTGAAAAGCAAAGAGTTTTAAAAAGAAGTGTTAAAGAAGTATATCTAGAATTTCAGAGGTCTTCACTCAGAAGTGCACAAATAAAATAAATAAATGAATAAATAAATAAATAAAATGTTGCTTATAGTACATTTGATTACATGTATGGGTTCTATTATAAATAAGCAAACAGAACAAGTCCTTAGGAGATGGCACCTGTCGCATTATGCCTAACACCACCATGATAAGGTCCAAATGGGAAGACCCTGAATAGGTATAATAAAGATTAATGGCAAAAGGAAAGGAACATATATGTAAGGGTAAGGTAAAGAAAAAGACTTTAAAGAAACCTGTGAGTTAAAGGAGAGTATATAAAAGGAGATAAGCTTCTACATAAGCCCTAGAGAAGAAGGCAATAGACTAAAAAAACAAATCTAAAATTTCCCCTTTCATTAAACCGAGGATGAGTAAGGAGGCGAAGGATAGTGGATATCTTGCACTAAAACAGTGATTCCAAACCTCTCCCGAGCCAAACCAACTGGTGTTAGTTGTGACAAATTGTGAAACATATATATGTTTGGACTCAGAACTGAAAAAGAAAACAGTAGGAAGGTAAATAGGATAAAATGGATAAAATAGTTAAAGCAGCAGAAAGCTAGGAGGTGGCAAAGGCAAATTAAAAGAGAAACGGTTATAAGGGAAGGATTGAGGATTATTCCAAGAAAGGAGACAGTCTTCCAAGTGACAAGGGATCTGTTAAATTGATTAGACATGGATAGACAAAGCGGTGCACTTTTGTCCACAGGTTTTAACATCCAGGCTGGGAAGCTGATCAATACAGTATCTACACGAGCAGAAAAAAGGCTCTTAGACCATCAACAACCTTTAGAGGAAAGACGGCCAATATAGTGTAAACTATAAACAAAGGTAGGCACACTAAACGGAATCTACTCACACGACACAGCTTTCAATGGTGATTAAATGGAGAGAAAAAAAAATATCAGCTCTACAGAAAAACCGTTAGGAATTTCTTGTAAAGAAAAACTCCTTCAACATATAGCTCAGTTAAAAAGCTCAATATGTTTCAGCGGTCAAAGCTACCTTTTCCAAGAGCATTCAAGTATACAAAAAAGATCTCCTGAGGTTTGAAAGCCCTTTTCCTGTTTGTGGAGATAATAGCACATTGTAGAACCGAGCGGCTTCCCAGCATGGATTTAAAGTCCCATGGAAAAGAGTGCACCTTTCTGTCGTCCATACTTTATTGCTTCAGGAGTAAAGATCCTAGTCAAGGTTGCAACACTCCAAGGAGAGTATTTCACTTATTTGCTAGTTGCTTTTTTACGTAAAATAAGTTGATTAGCCATTCTGAATTGTTGAAGACAGCACAGCTTTGGTATGGCCAGGCCCATTCATTGTGCAGGATGAAACCATAAGGAGATATGTGTTAATATGGAGCTAGCCGATCCAATGCAGCCTTCATAGATACAAGAGAAATAAAGAGCTTGAAATAAGATCTATTGAGTTATATGGTTCTACAAAATGGTCTTACAGGTTTCAGCCTGCTGCTGTAGCCAAGAGAATAAGATGTTACCCTTATGGTGACATCAAAGATGGTGGCGCACATAGAAACAAACCGAAAAATGGAGGTAAAGCACATATAATATAACCACAAGCCTGAACATATAGGGAATGGAATCCCACTTTGAGGTACCTTTTAAATCCAGCTTCTTAATTGGAGTGAGCCCCCCTGCTCTGTCCACCTTACAGGCTGGACAGAACAAGGAGTAGGAGAGAAGAGAAAGAGAGGCTACCTATAAGAAGATAGTTGGGGGAGTGGTCAGTTTCTGTCCATGCCCTCAGAGAGTGGGTGTCTCACCTGGGAAGTATTACCCAAAGTAGAGCCAAGATAATGAAAAAATGGCAGAAATAATCTTCCATTCAGTGTGGAATATGCAGAGAAACATTGGGGGGGGGGGGGGGGGGGGCGGCTGCGGCCAAGATGGCCGACTTACTTTGACGCCGTGTTAATGAGCTGGTTAATCCACTGAATATCAGCTAATAGAGCCAACATCCAAACTTCACTTAGACAAATTTGATTAGAGCAGCACATACTGCTAACTTGGAGCCTAAACGAGAAAAGAAGAAAAGAGTGCAAAAGCCACTCTAAGAGTAGAAGTATTTAATTGGGAGCCATATGTGCGCAATAAAAATAAAAACGTACAGTACAGTGTCCTCAACATCCCATTAATCAGATAGAATCTTGGTCTGCTTCTGTGCTGGCCAGTTGTGTGAACGCCAAGCTAATCTCTGGGAAAGCGGATAGCCAAGATTTGTGTGCGTAGCTGGGGTCAATAGGTAACACAAATACCAGAGGGAGTCCAAGATTCTATCTGATTAATGGGATGTCGAGGACACTGTGGTGATATTATCTTATTGACTGTTTGATTTTAACATTTTGTAAGTTTTTATTTTTATTGCACACATATGGCTCCCAATTAAATACTTTTACTCTTACAGTGGCTTTTGCTCTCTTTTCTTGTTTCAGCTCTTTTAGGAGGTGTATCACAGCTCTCCCCATGTTAATTGAGCAGCAGCCACAGCCGTTCTCACTTTAAGGCTCCAGTATTGGGATTCATCCTTTTCAATAATTTGAAAATAACGAATGGCATTTTTTCCCAGATCTTGGGACTTCTGACCTAACAAGGCAATTCTCTACATGCAGGTGTGATTGTATTGTTCCACTTGTATACTGATAAGAAAATCCGTTACAAGGGAAAAACAAACAGCCGCAAACATTGCAAATAAAGGCCGACTTTATTGAAAGTCAAGGTGAAGCCCAGGTACATACAAGCTCGGGAGGGAGCACAAAAAATGAAACGTCCGACGCGTTTCCTGCCCGGAGGCACTTCGTCAGGGACTTACACACAGTAAAACACTTGGTTCTTTTAAACATGTATTACTTCCTGTTACGTATGCTCACCTGTGTTGCAGCACACCTGTTATCTTAGGTTAATCACATCCGGCTGTCTGCATTCCTGGTCTGATCGTATCCAGCTATTGCGGTCATGCGCCAACGGTGGTTCACAGTCAAATGTACACTTTTAGTATATGGATCTTATATCCACAAGTGCCGCTGTCGATCCGTTAGCTGTCTACGACAAGACCACAAGGCATCCGCTAATGGTTGCATATTATCGCAAATACAACAGATAAGACGAATACGTAACAGTTTGTTACCAATAGATATGTACATTTTTAATATGGAACATCACACTAAATGTAAAAAAATATATATATAAAATTTGAACCAAAAAAACTATTTCTTACCTGACAACTAAGTCTATTCTCATGTTACTTGATAGTATTTCACAAACCTATTGAATCAAGTACTGAGAGGGAAAAGAAATTCCCAGAATCTAGAACTGAACCATATAATAATTAAATATATATGTATGGATATTTAGATATCCAAAAATTCCCCTTTTATGAAACGTGACTACAAGTTGTGTATGCTTCTGCCTAATTATAAGTATTTTATTTTACTTAGTTTCTTTTGTTTTGTTTAACATTTCATCTCATAACATTCTACTTTGTTTTACAAATATTTCTAAAGAAGTGGAGTTATTTAGTGTCCTTTTTGACTGGTTTAACTCAGTATACTTGTATATGTATATAGTGTAGTATGTATTATATATGTTGTTATACCAGTCGTTACTCCACCTAATACGCCACCCAAATATTGTAAACTTAGATATAAATATATGGCCTTTAATCTTAATTCTTGCATATTTCTTAACATTATGTGAACTACGTGTCTATATATGCTAATGATTAATATAGTGACTGACTCTATTTAGAATCTAATTCCTTCTATGCCCTAATCCTTGTGACTAAAAATGAAACAAAATTAATTAAAATTGATAAAGGTTGTGAAAATTAATGAAGAGATAGTGACAACATTTGATGATCTCGGTGCATAAAGTATTATTAATAAAATAATAATTTAACAATATCTTATTATCATTGTATTCATTATTATTGTGTGTAAATAACATCATTGTATTCATTATTATTGTGTGTAAATAACTTCTGTGAATCATGAACACTTACTATACTAACTATGACAGTATGTGACTAATGTGTCTTTTGAAACAGTGAACTGACTAATAATTGTGAATAAATATTAACTTTAACGTAACTAGACCACTCACTAATAGAATTATGATTGAGATTAAAGTTGATTAAGATTTCCTCGATGGAATTAATATTATAGTTAGTAACTATCTTGTCATACCAATGAGGTAATTGTTATATATATTATGTACCCCCTATGCATCAATATCCTGTTTAAATAGAGAAAATGCTTCTCCTTATAAGACTATGTATGACTCATTATAAATATTCAGGGTTGTGTATATCTGCTAACTTCCTTTCTACAAAGTATGGTTATGGAGGGTCGTACTCTCAGGGGGTTTAAAATTTGAAGACTCGGAACCAGCAGATTGCTATACCAACATCTGCTGCAATCCCTATCCAGGTGTTATATGTGGTGGGTTAATGGGTCACATTTACTATTTCTAAACTACGTTTATCTAAATACATTAGTCTACAAAGTATCTGAGATCTGTAATTTTATTTATTCCAAGTGGGACTCCCGTGGATAGATTGAAGATCCAAAAGGCCTCTTTCCTGTTTAATGCAGCTACTCTGTCACCTCCTTTAGCACTTTTGACAGCTGTATCGATACCTTGAAACCCTAACACTGTACCTATATTAGTATCATTAATCGGTATTCCCATGGTATTGAAGTGTGCCACAAAATGTTTTGCTATCGGAGTTTTCGGAGGGTCTTGTTTAATGGATAACAGGTGTTCTCGGATTCGATCTTTGAGCAATCTTGTGGTTCTACCCACATATTGTTTATTGCACAAATTGCATGTGATTAAATAAACCACAAAATTAGAATGACAAGTCATTCTATGTCTAATTTCGAAGGTTTTACCAGTAACAGTAGATTTAAAAGAATCACCTGTTATGACAAAATCACAACTTTTACATGGTATTCTTTTGCACTTGAAGAACCCAGTCTGACTTGGTAGCCATGTTAACTGTTTCTTTGAGAAATCCCTCGTTAAATGATTACCTATTGTCTTAGCTCTTTTACTGACACATCTGATTCCCTGTTTCCTTACCACCTCTTGGAGGAGAATATCTTTCTCCAAAACTGGTATATACTTTCTTATAATACGATTAATTCGCTCAAACTGCTTGCTATAGCTGGTGGTGAATGTAATAGGGCCTTCTGACTTATTAAGATTTTGTGCATTCCCTTTCCTACGGTTCTTGTTACTGTCCCTCAATAATTCTTCCCTACTCATTACTTCTACTGCTTTACTGGTTTGTGAGAGGATAGTTCTGTCATATCCTCTAATGACAAGACGTTCAGATAATGAAGCAGCTTGTTCCTTGTACACATCTAAATGGGTACAATTTCGTCTAAGACGCATATATTGCCCCTTAGGGATAGCCCTCTTTAAATGGGCGGGATGATGGGAATCAGCCCGAAGTATGGTGTTCCCTGAGGTAGATTTTCTAAAAGTTGATGTAGTGATCTTTTGCAAATCAAAATCTAATACCAATTCAATATCTAAAAATGATATACTAGTGTCTGACACAGTGTAAGTGAAATTTAAATTCTGGTCATTATGGTTCAGATATGCCATGAACTCTTCAATTAATTCTACTCCCCCTCTCCAGATGATTATCAAGTCATCGATAAATCTGCGGTACATTTTAATATTTGATTTAAAAGGGTTACCATCACAGAAGATTTTATTAAGTTCGTAATTTGTTAAGTATAGATTCGCATATGAGGGAGCGAATTTCGCTCCCATGGCTGTGCCTTGGTTTTGAACATAATACTCTCCTTCAAATGAGAAGCAATTGTGGGTTAGTAAAAATCTCACCCCCTCACATACGAACTCTATAAATCTGCCATCAAAGTCAGTATATAATTTTAACATTTGTTCCAAGGACTGTAGTCCCTGAAAGTGCGGGATGCAAGAATACAGCGAGGCTACGTCTACCGTTAATAAGACGTCTCCCTCACTTATATCTATAGTGTCTAGTAATCGTAAAACATGTTTCGTGTCCCTCACATATGCAGGGGTGATCTGGACTATGGGTTGGAGTATAGTGTCAACATAGGCTCCTAGTTTCTCCCCCAGTGACCCAATTCCCGAAATAATTGGGCGTCCTGGGGGAGCAATCATAGACTTGTGTATTTTCGGCAGGTGTTTGAAAACCGGTGTCACTGGAAAGTCTACTTTCAAACTTTCTGCTGTTTGTAGTGTAATGATGCCTTTCCCTACATAGCATTTTAGAAACCTTTCTAGATCTTGAGTGAACTTCATCATTGGATTAAATGTGATTTTGCGATATGTTTCTACATCACTCAACTGTCTTAATGCTTCCTGAGTATATTGGGACCTATTTTGCACTACTACACTCCCTCCCTTGTCTGAATTTAATATGACCAACTTGTTGTTATTTTGCAATTTCTTTAGTACCTTCTGCTCCTTTATTGTGAGGTTACTAATTGAAGACCCTCTTTTCTTACTAGACTCAGTATTTACATCCTTAGCCAATAAGTAAAGATCTTGTTCTACTAGACCCTGAAATACATCTACCAAATCCCCTCTCATCTGTATCGGATAGAAATTCTTATTGGTATTTTTATAGTTAATTTTAGGAATTTTGAGATCATTTGTGTTGAATCTTGTACTCTCACTCTCTAATTTTAATAGGTCAACAGAATGACATTGATCAGAAAAATCAAAAAAGTCCATATTAATGTCCCCATTGCTAGCTCCCACTAGTTCGCCAGTCGTGCCAGTTCCATTGAATTCTTCTGTAGTATCATCGCCCGTCTCTCCTCCATCCTGGGTACTCATTAGGGAAAAATGTCTCTTTAAGGTAAGTTTACGGGTGAACCTATTAAAGTCTATTAACGTTTGGAAAAGGTCAAAGTTCCTGCTTGGTGCAAATCCCAATCCTTTAGAAAGCACTGCTTCTTCTGCCTTGCTCAATACTAAAGATGATAGATTCACCACATTTAGATCTTCCATTACCTCTTTTCGACTTGTGATCTTCTCCTGATTGACCGGAGTAGTCAGACTTCTGTTTTCCCTAATTATCATTGGTTGTTATTTTTTGTTACTGCTATAACTTGCACTCTTATTTTTTACTTGTTTCCTACTCGGGTATCTAGCCGGGGTGGTCATTGCTTCTTCCGTTATTGCCCCATTCTTTGAGGTATGTGGTTTTTCCCCCTTGGTGCTACTGCTCCCTCTTGATAGCAGTCCAGTGATAGATTTATGACTTGAATTTTTCTTCGGTTTAACAGAAGGTTCCTCTGGCTCTGAATCATCTCTATCTTGTATGGGAGTGGAGGCCCTTGGACTCTCATCACCCGTGTCATCCTCAAAGCTGGAAAAGGTCACTTTTTTATCCTCATTCCTCCGTTTGTTCTGGTTACATTCCAGCTGTAGACAATATTCAACTCGTAATCTCTGCTGTCTCGATTGTATTTTTTCATCTTAGTTTCTGTCAGCTCGTCATCCAGTGTGCTGATAGTTGTTTTCAGCTGAGCCTCATAGTCCTTATACTTTTTATCACTTTCAAATTGTTTACAATTCTCTTTTATTTCTGATAATTCTGCACAAGTTTTATTGTGCTCCTCTTCTTTATCTTTCAAAAGTTGTTTCATCAAAGTGAGTGAACATTGGCTCAGTGTGTTGTTCCACTCGGACATGAAGTCCGGACGCTGTGATGCATAGGCCGGATATTTCTTCATCCTGAGGCCCCTCGGGATTTTTTCTTCCTGTATATATAGTTTAAGAAATTCCATGTCCCACCACAATTTCAGTTCCTTAACTTCTTTTCTCTCTCTTAGAACAAATAAAGAGCTTAGATTGTCAGGATACTCACCTCCCGAGCCAGTACCTTGCATAAGTAAATTGAATTTTGCTTTGCGGTCAGTGTAGTTTGTATCAGCCATTGTGTAATAGGTGATCTGGGTGCTAGGAGTAAAACAACTTGAGCTCAAAGAGCCTTGTCAACTTCTAATACTTTGTTGGTCGCACTCAGACACTCTACAATTGCATTGCACTCATGCAGGTAATACTTCAAATTATGTAACTTATAGTTCAGATACAAGTAATACTCCAAACTGTGTAACAGTATGAGTGCAAATATGCCCATGTGTGATCCACTGTAAATAGAGAGCATTGAACTCCTGACTTAAGGTATAAATAGTGTGGACAGTGAAAAACCAGTATCTAAACATATAAAGATTACCTGGTGTCCGTTGTATATCTCTTCATGGGTGATAAGAAAATACCTTATGTCCGTTGTGTGTCTCTCCGTGGATGATGAGGCTCCTTGTGTTCGGAAATAGAGACACTCCTCAGTCTCTTGTGAGAAAAGCTCAACTTTAATCTCAATCATAATTCTATTAGTGAGTGGTCTAGTCACGTTAAAGTTAATATTTATTCACATTTATTAGTCAGTTCACTGTTTCAAAAGACACATTAGTCACATACTTACTGTCATAGTTAGTATAGTAAGTGTTCATGATTCACAGAAGTTATTTACACACAATAATAATGAATACAATGATAATAAGATATTGTTAAATTATTATTTTATTAATAATACTTTATGCACAGAGATCATCAAATGTTGTCACTATCTCTTCATTAATTTTCACAACCTTTATCAATTTTAATTAATTTTGTTTCATTTTTAGTCACAAGGATTAGGGCATAGAAGGAATTAGATTCTAAATAGAGTCAGTCACTATATTAATCATTAGCATATATAGACACGTAGTTCACATAATGTTAAGAAATATGCAAGAATTAAGATTAAAGGCCATATATTTATATCTAAGTTTACAATATTTGGGTGGCGTATTAGGTGGAGTAACGACTGGTATAACAACATATATAATACATACTACACTATATACATATACAAGTATACTGAGTTAAACCAGTCAAAAAGGACACTAAATAACTCCACTTCTTTAGAAATATTTGTAAAACAAAGTAGAATGTTATGAGATGAAATGTTAAACAAAACAAAAGAAACTAAGTAAAATAAAATACTTATAATTAGGCAGAAGCATACACAACTTGTAGTCACGTTTCATAAAAGGGGAATTTTTGGATATCTAAATATCCATACATATATATATAATTATTATATGGTTCAGTTCTAGATTCTGGGAATTTCTTTTCCCTCTCAGTACTTGATTCAATAGGTTTGTGAAATACTATCAAGTAACATGAGAATAGACTTAGTTGTCAGGTAAGAAATAGTTTTTTTGGTTCAAATTTTATATATATATTTTTTTACATTTAGTGTGATGTTCCATATTAAAAATGTACATATCTATTGGTAACAAACTGTTACGTATTCGTCTTATCTGTTGTATTTGCGATAATATGCAACCATTAGCGGATGCCTTGTGGTCTTGTCGTAGACAGCTAACGGATCGACAGCGGCACTTGTGGATATAAGATCCATATACTAAAAGTGTACATTTGACTGTGAACCACCGTTGGCGCATGACCGCAATAGCTGGATACGATCAGACCAGGAATGCAGACAGCCGGATGTGATTAACCTAAGATAACAGGTGTGCTGCAACACAGGTGAGCATACGTAACAGGAAGTAATACATGTTTAAAAGAACCAAGTGTTTTACTGTGTGTAAGTCCCTGACGAAGTGCCTCCGGGCAGGAAATGCGTCGGACGTTTCATTTTTTGTGCTCCCTCCCGAGCTTGTATGTACCTGGGCTTCACCTTGACTTTCAATAAAGTCGGCCTTTATTTGCAATGTTTGCGGCTGTTTGTTTTTCCCTTGTAACGGATTTTCTTATCAGTATTCAAGCTTTTCTCACAAGAGACTGAGGAGTGTCTCTATTTCCGAACACAAGGAGCCTCATCATCCACGGAGAGACACACAACGGACATAAGGTATTTTCTTATCACCCATGAAGAGATATACAACGGACACCAGGTAATCTTTATATGTTTAGATACTGGTTTTTCACTGTCCACACTATTTATACCTTAAGTCAGGAGTTCAATGCTCTCTATTTACAGTGGATCACACATGAGCATATTTGCACTCATACTGTTACACAGTTTGGAGTATTACTTGTATCTGAACTATAAGTTACATAATTTGAAGTATTACCTGCATGAGTGCAATGCAATTGTAGAGTGTCTGAGTGCGACCAAAAAAGTATTAGAAGTTGTTCCACTTGTAAACAGTATTGTGGTTATATTGCACACAAGATTGGTACCTATTTACTGTAGGACTCACTGGTGGAGCATTGTTCCAACCCACCTACTATTTACTCTGTATTTTATATTATAAGGTAATAGTGTATTATAAGGTGATCAGGGTGTTCTTCACTGTATTTTAATTTCTTATTTTCAGGGAAGCGCAGCATATTCTATATTAACTTTGAGCCTAATTTGTTTAGATGCGTGCAGCTTAAAAAGTACCGGAATGGTAAGGCCTGCGGTGGCAGCGCCATTGTGGCTGAGGACTATACCTAAACCCACCCCCCGGTCTATCTGGGTAAAGCAGCTGATGATAGCTGAAATGTGCTTCCTTTCAAATATGCAATGGAGCCTACTGAACTGTCATTGCAGAAGGCACCAGATAACTTACTTTGTGAACATTTTTCAAGTCTTGCGGAGCACCTGCAGAGCACATGGAGGATTCCTAGCGAGCCTAAGACACCAGGAGACTCAAATCCCTCATTACAAGGCACTGATCCGACATATACAAGCCCCAAGGAATCTGCGATATGGGGGACGCCAAAAATGGTGGCATATTCAGTAATTCCCTTACCTGTTAAGGAAGGCCACGCGATGGTGCTGATTGCAGAGAGAGATCCTAAGGCTACGGAGAGCAGTGCAGATCCAGAGGTGAAATATGCTGAGTTGTCCTGTGCTCCGACTACCACGGTGGTCCGTGCTATGGCCTCATACCAGCTAGCGGTTGAAGATGAGAGAGCGGGAAAGAACGAGGAGGAAGTCTATTAAACGAGAGAGCTGTTCACCCAGGCCCCCGACTTCAAGCTGACATAAGAGGTGCAGATGCCTAGCCCTCCCACACACTATTTCCAGGAGAGAGATTGCAACGGCACATGGAGTTCACTCCTAAACTACGGGGCATTCGTCTCAGAGAGATCTCACAGCGAAGCGGCAGCTATACAAGGCAGCGCATTTGTAAGTTTACAACATTCCCGGACTGTCCCTCAACATCACGCTCACCCCCCAGATCTGGAGTGGGGTAAACACCATACTGCTTCTTGCACCTATGAATATAATAACTGCGAGCATTGAGAAAACTGGAATGGGATGGTGTCTACATAGATACTCTCTGCTTAACTTTATACATGCTAACTATACTTTTTAGGGTGATAACCGCTAACTTTATTTCAGGTGAGAAATGACAGTCTGATTACTTGGATTTGAAGAAACCAACCTCCAAAGAGTTATGCATTGAGGTTTACTTTTATTCATCTAACATGTACTGCTCTATCTCTCATTGTAATTTAAGGCGGCATATGAGGGTCAGAAATGTTTTAGATATATGATGGCCGGGGGGGGGGGGGGGCATATATGTCCCTACTACCTAATATTAACCTATATATGCAAATATCTATATCTGGGGAAATGTTTACTAATTGTCTGTTCTGTGATCTCTATGGCCCAGATAGAACATCTATGTAGTAAAAATAGCGTTTGAATGTTTCATGGGTATATCTGAAAAATTCTCATACGTATTAAGTTAGTGCAGACTTCTGTTCAGAGACCCTGATAGAAAAGCTCGCAGATATGTTCAGCTGTGCAGTTGGTTGAGGTTAGAAAATTCTCTTCTAAAGGCAGAACATGTTATCTGTACCCTATTATGTACTTGTCTTACTTTCCCTAGCTGCATAGAATATAGTGATGTGCTGCCAGCGGCCTTGGTAGCATGATTGCACAGCTTTGGGAAAGGTGCTGATTACCTAAGACAGGAATAGTAGAAGAGCTACGATAAATATATGCAGGCTTATGGCCAACATAATTTAATATCTGTACTGGGAATCTTAAGAAAACTATATGTCTCAGACACACTGTACATTTGGGCTATGGATCCCACCAGAACAGTTAAAGGGACAGTCTAGTCAAAATTAAACTTTCATGATTCAGATAGATCTTGCAATTTTAAGCAACTTTCTAATTTACTCCTATTATCCATTTTTCTTTATTATCTTTGTATCTTTATTTTAAAAAGCTGGAATGTAAGCTGTCTAAATGTAGCCATTCAATCAGCAAGCGCTACCCAAGTGCTGAACTAAAAATGGGCCGTCTCCTAAACTTTCCAACTTTTTAAATAAAGATACCAAGAGAATGAAGAAAAATTGATTATAGGAGTAAATTAGAAAGTTGCTTAAAATTGCATGCTCTATCTGAATCATGAAAGTTTATTTTTGACTAGACTATCCCTTTAAACTGCAACCCTATAGAGCACTCCTACTGAATGTCCAATTGTAATACCCATACCCAAATCCAGAGGCCTAAAAATGAAGGCCAAACCGCTCAACTGCGATAAGGGGCATTAAGCCCTCCAACCCTCCACCACATGGGGGAGGCTAAATTCTGATGAAATCAGATGTCAAATAGATTGACGCAGCGGAAAAACTGCCCTGCCCAGCCATCTATGACTGAAGGCTATAAGGACTGAAACAATCCTATCCACCTCACGGACCCACAGGTACCCCCGAATGCTTAGTTGAACATGAAAAACATCATTTATTCTTACCTGATAAATTTATTTCTTGACACGGTGAGTCCACAGATCATCTTAATTACTGTTGGGAATATTACTCCTGACCAGGAGGAGGCAAAGAGCACCACAGCAAAAGCTGTTACATACCTCTCCCCCCACCCACAATCACCAGTCATTCGACCAAAGGGAAAGGAGAAAGGAAGTAATCTAATGTGCAGAGGTGCCTGAAGTTTATAGAAAAGCAACCTGTCTGAAAAACAAGGCGGGCCATGGACTCACAGTGTCAAGAAATAAATAAATTTATCAGGTAAGAATGATATTATGTTTTCTTTCTAATGACACGGTGAGTCCACGGATAATCTTAATAACTGTTGGGAACCAATACCCAAGCTAGAAGACACGGATGATAAGGGAGGTACAAGACAGTTAACCTAAACAGAAGGCACCACTGCTTGAAGAACCATTCTCCCAAAAGAAGTCTCTGCTGAAGCAAAAGTATCAAATTTGTAAAATTTAGAAAAAGTATGCAAAGATGACCAAGTCACAGCCTTGCAAAGCTGATCTATAGAAGCTCCATTTTTGAAAGCCCAAGAAGATGAAACAGCCCTCGTGGAATGAGCCGTGATTCTCTCAGGAGGTTGCTGACCAGCAGTCTCATATGCCAAGCGAATAACACTCCTCAACCAACAAGAAAGAAGTAGCTGTAGCTTTCTTACCCTTACGCTTCCTAGAAAAGACAACAAATAAAGAAGAAGACTGGCAAAAATCCTTAGTGGCCTGCAAATAATATTATAATATAACAACATCTTACCAACTTCTTATCCATAGGATCTTTAAAGGAACAGTTGTCCTCAATAGGAATAGTGGTCCTCTTGGTCAGAGTGGAAACTGCTCCCTCCACCTTAGGAACCATCTGCCAAGATTCCTTAATAGAATGAGCAACAGGAAACCTCTACCTAAAAATTGGTGAAGGGGAAAAAGGAATCCCAGGCTTCTCCCATTCTCGTGCAATAATATCTGAAATACGATCTGGTATAGGAAAAACTTCCACCGAGGAAGGGACATCAACAAAACGTATTAAGTTTACTAGAATTCTTAGGAATAACCATGACTGACATCTCAGAGTCATTCAAGGTAGCCAAAACCTCCTTGAGTAACAAACGGAGGTGCTCCAGCTTAAACCTAAAAGAAACAACCTCAGGTTCAGAAGAAGGATTTACACCATCAGAATCCGAGATCTCACCCTCAGATGCTACTGAAGTATCTTCCTCCTCAGACTTATGAGAAGAAACACTAGACACAATTGCAACAGAATCAGAAAGCTTATACTTTCTCTTGCGCTTCCCCTGTAACATAGGAAAAGCCTCAGATACTGCTGAGGATATATGGGTAGCCATATCTTGCAAGGAAACAACAACCTGAGACTAAACACAGGGCACTGCAGAAGATTGGGACGTATGAGGAGAAAGCTGCGGATTAGCCTGAACAGGAGATTCCTGAATAACATCCGCCCTAGACAATGAAGGCTCAGAATCAAAAAGTCTATCCTTGTAATGTAATGTTCTCGCAAATGACTCCACAGATTCTCCCACACGCTGAGCACGTTTGTGAAAACAGGTCCTCTCATGAATCACATTTCTTTTGGGCACAAAGTGAGCACTGAGTTTGTTCATAACTATTTCAAAGTCAAATTCTTCCCCTTCTTGGAAAGTAAAGGCATTGAACACTGGCTCCACATCTTTCCCCATAGAGTATAAAAGAGAATTAACTTGTACTTCACTACTCTCCTTGTCCAGCTTGGAAGCAATCCTGAAGCGCTGAAACCGCTGACGCCATGTGGGCCAAGCTGAAGGCTGAGAGAAATCAAAAGGCTCAGGTGGGGTAAACTTCGACATTGTCATTAGTCAGAAAACAGAAGCGCAGGCAAGTACTTCTGACACCATGTCATGAGATGCAGGACACAGCATAGAAGGTACAACGCTATTTTATTGCAGAGCATAGAAGTAAACAGCTTGTACAACACATCTAACTTGGTAACTGCGACATAGACAATAACGGCCCTAAACCACGCCCCCATCCGGTGACATCACTTCCCACTCTCTTCACAAAAAACATGTACACCAAAGTGAAAACATAATAAATTGAGCCAAACATCCCCAGTGCCTGCAAAACTGCCATACAATAAACCGTTAACCTAGAAGGCTGATTGAATATTTAGACAGAATTAACTGTCAAAGTGCCAAATTCTCCTATATCAAAACAGGGAAAGAAGTAGGCACTTACCTCAAAAATCTGTCCGGAAGCAGGACAGCTCACTTGGTATGAGAGGGGCTTCCTACCTCACATGGACCTGTGGTGAAAAAAAAGAAAAGGCTGAGTAAACGTACTCAAAATTTCAACCAAGGGCAGCATGATATTACTTGGGAGGCCCAGTGGGGATTATACCCCACAAGTTCCCAAATACTTAAAAGCCACCACTTGCTCTATTGAAGAGACTGACATGGACAACGGCTAAACCCCAAATAAAACCAGAGCAAACTTGCTCTGCTTAAAAAATAAACTCTTGATTGAAGAATCAGACACCTAACTTTACCCCTCCTTGCAATCCTTGCAACTTATACAAGCAAAGAGAATGACTGGGGATTGTGGGTAGGGGGAGTGGTATTTAACAGCTTTTGCGGTGGTGCTCTTTGCCTCCTGCTGCTGGTCAGGAATGATATTCCCAACAGTAATTAAGATGATCCGTGGACTCACCGTGTCATTAGAAAGAAAACAAGGATAACCTGAGCACTCAGCGCTTCTACCGAACCAGCAGAGTAGAACAGCGCCACGTGTATTAACAGCCGCAAGACCGAACGAACCCGACAGGACCAGCCTGCACCTAGGGTCCTAACCGGCAAGCTGCATAAATTCTCCCTCATAAGGGGAAAAACAGAAAACAGACATTTTTAACATAGGACTAACATTTCCAAAACAACTTCCGAAGAAGTAAGAAAGAGTATCAATCCCAGAAGGTTCCAGAAGGAAACAAAAACAAATAAAAGACATCCCATCAGATATAAATAAAATATAAAGGCAACCCGGAGGTTAATGCCCAAAAAGACACAGGCCTACCCGCAAGACCAGCCAAACCGAGCCCTATCATTCAAAAACCAGGAAAGATCTAAAACAAATGACAATAAACTGTAGAGGCCCTCCCCAAGGCGGAAGGCCTGGGACAATAGGGCACAAGCCCATTCTTAAATAAACGTCTGGACTCTGCAGACGAACAAACATTATGTGGAAGCGAAAACGTGCTGCAACCTCTGGGGGGGGGGGGGGGGGGAATCAGAAACTGGGTTACCTGCATGTTTAAAAGTATGAATTGGTAGGGAACTCGCCTTTTGGAGGACAGGACCCCCAGAGGTGAATGGCTCAGCAGTCCCTTGATTCCCCAAGCTCGAGGAACCAGGCAATCAAATGGCATACGGAACAAAACTGCTTGACGTGTGTCAACGAGGCCAATCAGGATTTGTCACCGGACAGAATCTGAAATCAAAATAGTCTCGGTATCTGAAACAAGCACAGTCTCAGCATCAGAATCCTCCATAACTGGATAGTGGAAATATCAATATGGACTAAAGTATGAAAACAAAAACGGCACCTGACACCCACAACGGCTGGGGCACTCACCACATCCTATGACCAGACCCCTGCAGACTAGAATATCTCCTTTGCCACACAATCAGGAATGGGGAAATGGTGAACGTAACGTAACCATGCCCGAACACAAGGTGAACCGAATAGTCCAAAAAAGCGCGCCCAACCAAAAGGCTGTGTCACTTCCAAAGGCCTCAAAGTTCCAACCACGAGGGGGGCGGAGCCAGCTTTGGAACAGAGCGGTCGCACATCTCAGCAGCTCCGGCTATTCTATACTTTAAATGTACATTTACCGACCGCTCTGGTTCATATACCCTGTTAAAAACTGGAACTCTCTAGTATAGAAGGTTCACAGAATCGGCATCAGGGAGAGCAACAATTCTTGGAAGATAACTGGACCTGCTAGTTTGATTTGCCAAACAGACTGTTAAACAGCGGCCATTTTGCTGACCACGCGGTGGGTAACTGGAAGACACGACTTGGATAGCCGTAACTGTGCTGATTCAATCACAAGACAACTACTGTGAGAATTCAACACTGCATTAATGGCATACATAATCAACGAGCTGAGCAAGCTCCTAGAAAGCTACCAAGTCGCTTTTGACCGTGCACTTAGGAAGGCAGTTCACCCGGATGAAGCAGATTGTGCAGGTTCTAATACCCATTACCTCACATCCCCAGCTGCCTGCGAGAGGTGCGACGCTTTGGGGCCCCGGCATCCACCATCCTCTCTATATGACCTGCAGAGCAATGTGGCAGTTTATATAACACCTCCAGCAGATGAGCCGGCTGACAGTCCAGCACAGCACAAAGCGGTGAGCATACCTCCCCTTACTAGTGTGGGTGGTGTTGCGGGGTTGGCGATTTCCAGCGCAATGGACCAGACGCCCTTGCTACCTAAGGAAAAGAGTCACCCTCAGATAAAGATAGAGTTTACACGAAGTGGGGAGTGGGTGATGATGCCCTATGATAGGACAAGCATATGGAACAGCTCTCACAGTCTTGCAGCAGGGCTGCGCAATACACTGGAACCGATCACAGTTCCCTTCCTACTGTGCTCCTTTAGGAGCATTTACTTAGAAAGTAGTGGCCCTGCTGATTCTCTCACTACCTCAGCTGCTTCGCATCATTGTGGTGGAAATCGGAGACACTCCCTGCATCAACTTAAAACTGGTGTGGGATAGACAGGACTGAACTCCTTGATGTCAGCACGCTTCTTAATGTTTAAACTGAGTCTTTGCCAAATTGGTGCGGGTACGACTTGTGTTGTTTTCCCTTACATGTAGAGGTTGGTACTTGCTAACTGTCAGCCACTTCCCACAATCATGTGTATATAGTTAAGAGTTAATGCTCTTGATCTTCCAGATGTCTGTTGTCCCTTGCATAACCTGGCTATCCTGCGAGCACCCTATGAGGCTCACATATCACTCCCAAGTATACCTTTACCAAGAGTGTCACCACTGACTGCTGCTACAACTTTAACTTGGGTTCCATATATTTTATTTTGTGTCACGGAAACAGGACTTTATGACAATGACTGATGGTACACCTTCTCTATGCACGTGCTTGTTAGTTTTTTGTTATGTATAATGTCAGTTCTCACACAGGTTGAAATATTATAAATCTTGACTTTCTAGGGTAAAGTGCAGGTTTATCCACGGAAAAATGTTTATTACACTGTGTAACTCAACTATCCTAAATAATGTCTAGTGTTTTCAACAGTTGCTGCAAGTAATAGATTAGCAGATAATCTGCCTTATATAGTTCAATAGATAGATCTCTTCCACATCACAGAATTAAGACGTAAATCAACATTCTTTCTTTTAAGATGTAATTACCAGCTTTTACCACCGGAGGGGAGTCTAAGCTTAGTCACACTGTACACAGTATATCACGTTTGGCTCAGTTCAGTTCACTCTATTAATCAGGCTTTCTCCATGCTCCCTAGTACTACCCTTATCGAGTTGCCCTTTAAAGATACACTATACAACTTGATATATGGGGATACAACAGTGAGGTGAGTTTGTGTTTATTCTGGAGTATGATATGTTCCACTGTATTTATTAGTTACGTATGCACTATTACAAACTCCTATTTTTTTTTTATTTTTTTTTTACATAGTTCTCTACAATTTCACAGCATTCTAATTTGATGTGTTAAAAGGGGGTCCCTTACCCTCTAATGTTGATGTTTGTATCTACAAGCTATGTTTGAAAATACTTTTGGTTGTGTTCCTGTTATTGAAGTGCTAGACAATAGTATTTATCACACCTCTTTATAAATGCATAAGTAACACATGAAGGCTGTTATTTAAGATTCAGCTGACCGCCTATGGGTCTTATACATTTATCTACATTTACACTTCCTTGCACACTCCATATAGTTAATTGACGCTGAGGATTGAAATAAAATGTGCTATGCTGTCCCCTAACATTGTGAATGCTCCTAAGGCTTGGGTGTCTGCGGCCGGGATCCCTGAGCCTTCTCATCAATACTCCCATAGACGGCATAGACAACATATATATGGAAAAGTGACCAATTGGTTAGATGGGGAATACCAATATGCTTTATTGGAAATATGTATAAACCCTTACAGGTAGCTCCAGACTTTTGCTTCCCATCAGAACCTATATACTACTATATGTAACCCACCATCTTCGCATTTCGCATACTTATTATCGCAGGCTGGCCCTGCATTTCCTGTAGTTTTATCGCACTGTAAATTATTTATTTACCTAGTGTCGAAGCTCTTACTCTAAGACCCCTAAGCTTCTTTATGCAGGCACAGCATTGCCCACTATACAATTCTCCAGTTCCTAGTTAACCTCTAGCAATCCATGCGCCCTCAAATCTACTCACACAGACCTAGTGCTCTGTTCATGTATTTTGTAGATCACCTTCGTACTATCACCTCCTCTCCCCCCCCCACTTTAATATACCTCCTCGTCTAGGAGGGTTAGATAAGCGGCTAATCTCGCCTATGCCACACTTCCATAACCTTTATTATTACCTACTAATTGAATATGCTAAGCAGCTTTTAAATCACAGAACACTGTTTCACCACTGTCGCAGCTACAACTGCATTTCTATGTCTAAATCTATACGAAGTTCAACTGGTTATTAAACTTTTTTTTTAAAAAAGAAGAATAACTATGCGACTAAAAATGACCATTCAAAGTGTTAATTTCAGCTCAGGTAAAATAGAAAAAGAGGTTCCATCTGATTATTCTTATTGAGATTTCTGTATTCTATCTATATAGATATTGTCACATTGAAATGTACCATTTATGTTTGTCTTACTGACATGTCTCATATAAGTTGTATTGTTTTCGCACAACCTCCATAAAAAATTTATTAAAAAAAAAAAAAAAAAAAAAAAAAAGTTCCAACCACGAGCCCATAAACATCACACATAAGCAGGTTGAATCACATAACAAACATGATTATAAACCCCCCTGTTCAATACCCCCCTCTCAGGAGATAATAACCCTCAATTCCAAGATACTAACAGAAACTCACTGAGACCCTTATGTCATATAGTTAGACCCACAAAGGTGTATAACCACTCGGGAAAACATTCACATTACAGTACATTGACGATAAAGTAAAATTAAACAATCTTACCGGAATCTACGCCGTAGAACAGGAACACGGCCTTTCAAGTGTGACGAATAGTGGCATCGCCTCCGTCATGGAGTCGAGGGAAGAAAGCAGGCAGTGGAGCGAAATTCGACAACGCCGATTGCTTGAGGAGCTGTTAATATGAGTCGGGATGGTTTCGCAGAAAGACTCTCCCTGCATCTCCGGACTCTAACTTTCATCCAAGCCCTCACTGAGAGACTAACAGGACTACTTAAAACTCCTGTCCCATTCTGAAGAGTACTACCCTCCATAAGAGACAAAAAACAAAAATTTAAAAATTGTGACATGTCTCTGCCAACCTCCTGGGACGAAAGACAAAGAATGACTGGGGGATGAGGAGAGTGGGAGGAGAATTTAAGCCTTTGGCTGGGGTGTCTTTGCCTCCTCCTGGTGGCCAGGTTCTTATTTCCTAAAAGTAATCAATGCAGCTGTGGCCGCTTTCCATTTAAGAAGAAAAAACAAGAACTTATTTGTATTATGGGCTGTTTCCTTTGTAATTTAGTGTAGGACCGTGGACTAGTTCACGCCTTAGCTGCTGGGCTCTTAAGTTAGGGAAACGGCTAGATAACATAGGAACGAACATATGATTGGACTTCTATGGCAAGTAGGGCTCTCTGTAGAAAGAGGGATTATTTTAGAATATAACTCAATGAACCACTAGTGTGTCTATAGTGTTATAACATAAGCGAATATAGTAGGGTAATCTCTCAAGTAGAGTAATTCAGCTCTGGGTTTAAGGGGCTATGAGCTAGAAATGGTTGCCTTAAATACATTTATTACATCTCCAATTTATATGCTTGTTTGTGGGCGACTAATATACGTAATTATGTCTATCAGGAATTCTATTTATGCCCCGTTTATGGTTTAGTCTATTGTTGCCGGTATATTTCCCCAAAGTAACATGCCACATTGTCTCGGCCGCAGACAATGTGGGGATAATTTTACATTGATACAGGAATACCTCTAGGGCTAAGAGAGCGTATATAGATGGGTAGAGAGTATAAGTATGGTTCATCTTCACTAGTAATAATTGCTATGAAAGGCAGATATAGCTGATATTAGGATTGGGAAACCCTATGTGGAATGGGCAGATGTTATACTTTGTTCGTGCAATATTCCCTGGAGGTTCAGTAGCTGGGAATGTGCCGTTTTTTTTACAGTAAGAGGAAGAAGCCATTTGCTTCTTAAGCTATTAATAAACTGTTAAAGCTTGGTCCCATGAGACTAATATTAGATAACATATTAAATAGTGAGATACACTTACTTCAAATTCCTAGGTAAACTAGGCTCTATACAATCCAAGCCACAAACAATATATGTACTTATGACTATCGGGAGCTCTATCAATGCACTGCCTAAGATACAATTCTGTTTTGTTTATACCATATACCATGAAGGTGTAATAGCTGAAAATGTGCCATTTTTGACATTAAAAGTACCCATTTAACATGTTAAATAAATTGTAAACAGACTGCTAACACTTGGTCCCATGAGACGGATAGTATATAACATTAACCAAGAAAGTGAAGTGTATCTCACTAGTTAAACAGTCCAAACCAAATAATATGAACATGTAGTACAACCGTAAACGTGGTGTGGCCCTCATCTTTTTAGCCAACACCAGAAAGTTTCAGACATAACATAAGGCTCACCGGGGATTAATTGTTCCAAAAGTTTTGGGAGTAAATAATGTTCCCAGCGGTCAGATATTAAGGAGGGAAGGAATCAGCTGTATATGCTATTATCTCTTTAGGATTTGTGTCCTCAGTAGTGTCGCTATAATTGCTTGCTGACTTAATGGAGGGTAACTCTTCCTTTAGCTCATCTTTTCCCTGTACAGCATGGTGCTCTTGATTCCAGAGGAGACTAATCAATGGTGTTTTGAGTGTCGCCAGCGTATCACTGTGTAGGATCAAAACTTGCCCTTTCTCCGACTGCCTTAGCTCTCCGCTCCCCACATGTAGGTAGGTGTGAGGTCTGCTGCGTGGTTGCTGGGGATTCAGTTGCTGGGGTAGGTAGTTTGAAGCCTTCTTTAGTTGTAGCTACGCCAGGGTGTATAATTCCAGTATGGAGGTATAATTTAGTGTAGAAATTATTTACACATACTTTGCTGGCTTTTCATGAAGAAAATTCTTGATAAAGCTGTAGATAATTCGCAGTTATCTTTTTCAAGTGCGGAGATGTTACTATATGCGACCGATCATGGCCGCCGCCCGGACATGCCCCCTCTTACACTGTTTTAATAGTTTAGTAATGGTCCAAGAGTATCCCTATATATTCACTACTCACAAGAGACCCCTACTAAGCCCCCTATTAATAAGCACTAAGGCTAAAAGTCCAAGAGTGGCCATTATTTCTTTTATGGGGACTAATATCATACGCATTGATACCCGCAAGTAGGGGTCACCTCTTTACCTCTATTCATCATATATTTTTCAAATATAATTAAAAATGAGGATATTATAGTTAATGAGTGCCCATTTAAAAGTACATCTAGCTACATACTGATGAGTCCAACCTAAAACATACTATAAGGCTTACTCAAATGCTTATATCTTTTGCTGATACTCTAATATTATTGCTCATACTGTAATATGAAAACTATGTACTGTATATGTGAACTGATGTGTATGACGTTTACCTGTTTTGCACTCTATTTTTGGTAATCTGTAAGTTGTATTTACAATAAAAAAATAAATAAAAAAACCCCGAAACATTTGGACATTATTTGTCAAGAGAACTCTAAGATCCCCAGCAATGTAACAAGTGTGGGATTTGCAAACAAACGTTTGGATATATGTCAAGAAAATTCCAGGAGAGAGAGAAAAGTAGCTCACAGAGTAACGAGGGAGTCACCCTTAAAGGATAACAGGAAAATGAAAGTAGAGGAAGACAGACATCCCTAGAAGATGTATCTGTCAAGTTTGAACAAACCTATAAGAAAGGGATTTAAAACCCAATTATTTATTGTGTGATTCAGAGCAAACTACTTTAAAATTCTCAAATTTGCTTTGTTTCCATGTTATCCTTTGTTGAAGAGATACCTAGGCAGGTGTCTGGAGCACTACGTAGCAGGAAATGGTACTGTCAACTATTACTCTTGCAAATGGACAACATTCTTGATGCTATATAGTGCTGCAGAAATGTGCACGCTCCTAAACTTATATCCATGCTTTCCAACAAAATATACCAAGAGAATGAAGACAATATGATAGACGTAAATTAGAAAGATGTTTAAAATTGCATGCTGTGATGCTCTCCTGCTATCCGGTTCCGGTGGAGGAGGAGCACAGTAAGTGCTGCTGAGCTCCAGCTCCTGCCCTACAGCTGCTGGCGGTTACCTTCGCGCCATATCCCAATCAGTGGGATAGCTACCTGGCTAGCTTCTGACAACGCTGCTGGAACCAATACAGTGTTTTTTTTCACCTCGCTGTAATGCAAGTTATGTCAAGACAAAGGATAAGGGGAAATGAAAGAAAGCTACTCTGTCTAAAAGCTTCTATATAAATTTCCTATACCTTCCATGCCCTCAATTGTAAAGATATAATTGAAAAGACATTTCTCCGCACTGACCAAGCATCACTCATTAACCGGCAAAGGGAGAAAATTGGAGAAATATGATAAAACTTTTCTGCTCCCCCTGGTAATTTAGCAACAAGACACCGAGAAACCTGGGAACTCTACTTATTCACACCAACTCCGGCTACCTTGGAAGTTCTCACCGGGAGGATCACTGAACTCACCCCCCAAGATTTCCAACAATAGAACCATCACCTGTCCAGGGAACTCCTCCATCTCAGACGGGGCGGCTTCCTCCCCACCCTCCGGCGGACAGGTGCTGGCTGGAAGCGGGGAGCGGACCTGTCGGCGTAAGGGAGAGGAGGGCTGCATCTGCCAAACTGAAAGAGGCAAGTCCGCTCCTGGTGGAACTCCAGCTGCAACCGGCACAGTTTGGAAGGATCCCCCGCAGGATAGTAACAGAGCCTGTGTGTCTCCGGTATCTGCGGTTAGACTACCCCGGCAAAGGCACCTGCGTTGCCCCACCCTCTCCCACCGGTGCTGCGAGAGAGGGGTAGGGGGGCTGTAATCACAAGAGCGGGAGGTACAAGTCCTGGAGCCCCGTAAAAAGCAAGCAGAAGATTCTCTTCTCCCACCGTTGATACACGAGAGGTGGAGAGAATTACAGAGGCTCCAATCAAAATTTCTAAGGCACGAACAACTTCGGCAAAGGGCAGCCTCCTCCCTAGCGCACCACATCCTACACCTGTAAGAAGAGGTAACGCTCCCCACAAATGGTTGATGACAGTAGCAGTTGAAGCTGAGGTGAGTTCAGTTAATTTACAGCTCCTAAACAGAGACACTACCCAAGAGCAAAAGCTATTACTTAAGGGGGAGCGGTGGCAATGAACATTCTCCTTTACCAGGCATAATATAGGAAAAAGTAACTTTTTACCATAAAGGATAAAAGCAAATCCCTTAGAAATACTGAAAAGCTTTGGAAGAAAACCATCAACTTTCATTAAGAACACTTATATAAAAAGCAGCAACTCTTCCTTTTTTTTTTCTCTTTTTTTTTTTCCCCTTGTTTGTTCTGTTGTTTCTACATGCTGAATTGAAAGGACACTAAAAGCAACACTGTAGCATGTTGGCTAAATTTGGTTGATATAATTGCATGTTCTTGCAAGATTTATTATTAAGTTGCTAGGAGTTATTTTACGGTTTCAGTGTTAAGGGAAGGAAGGCTAAAGTGGGGAAAGGCGAGGGAAAATAACTTAGAAGGGGGTTGATATTGGTGGTAAGGAAATTATATTTCATTAACTTAGAAAACTAACCCTCCTTTCTTAGAATAGAGAAAAAATTCTCTAAGTACATGTAGGATTGTATGTGTTTTTTCTGATTTGGGGGAGGGGTTTTCAATTTCACCCCCTCTGGCTTATTTCTACTTTACTGCATATTGTGTGCCAGGTCCACAAGTGAATTGTATTTAAAAAAATCAGTGTGTACTGCAGGTAGGGTTTTTTTTCTTTTTTCTTTTCCCTATATCGAGATATTGCCTTCTGCCCTTTCTAAATAGAATAAATATAACAACTAAAGGGTTTAACTAAGCTTAGTGGGTTCAAATAAGACCCAAATTGCCCCTTTGTACTGTAATAAAAAGATTAGAGGGGGATCATCAAATGGAAAACTCAAAGAATTAGATCTAATAAAATCAAAAGTTTGCTTCCCTTCATAGGATTAAAGGAGACAACACATATATAATCACATAACCTTCACTCATATCACGAATTTATTGTTCACTAATTTTTCACAATATAAATTAAATAGCTGGGTGGTCAACACCCCATCTAAATTACCTCCCTTTTCACCTTTATTTTAACACACGAGATCACCTCACTAAAATTTTCCTCACCTTTTTCACTTCTTCCCTTATACTCCCTCTTCTCCCCCCTTTTTTTTTTTTTTTCCCTCTCTCCCCCTTCCCTCTTTAATACTGTTTAAATGGACATAAAGAATACTTTTAAATTAATATCTTGGAACATAGGTGGCTTAACATCTCCTATAAAGAGAAAAACAGTGTTGTCCCACCTAAAGAAAAACAGTACAGATATTGCCTTCCTGCAAGAAACCCACTTAAAATCGGAGGAAGTGCTTAAACTTAAAACCACATGGGTTAAGGAAGTATTATATTCGTCTACAACTAAGAGGAAAAGTGGGGTAGCAATTCTCTTAGGGAAGAAACTTGATTATGAGGTCATATCTACAGAGACAGATGGAGAGGGAAGGTACCTGATTGTAAAAATCAAAATAATGAAAATAATGTATACACTTTGCAATGTTTACGCCCCTAATGTTTTTAGTCTACCGTTCTGGGAAAACTTACAAAACAAACTTATGCTACTTATGGAAGGACATCTAATCTTGGGGGGGGATTATAATATGGCACCCAAATACCCACTCGATAGACTGAGACAGAACCCCACCCCTCGAAAAACAAAGAGAGACAACTTAGAGTCAAAACTATTCATTAAATTAACTAATAATCTGAAGATCTGTGACATATGGAGGGTACAAAATTCGGCAGAAAGGGAGTATACATGTCACTCTCGTGCACACAAGACACTTTCCAGAATAGACCTTTTTTTAATTGATGAAAGACTATGTAAATCTAAAGTTATAGCTGATATTCTTCCAATTACTATTTCCGATCATGCCCCTATCTCTTTAGTATTCCAGTCCAACTATTTAACAGGAGGGAAAAGAGGGTTTAAATTCCCACAATATTTATGCACTGATAATAAATTTAAAAACTGGTTGATAGCAAAATTTCGTGATTATGCTCAAATTAATCAGGAACATATCTCACAACCAGCACTTTTTTGGGAAACAGCCAAAGCTGTCTTAAGAGGGGAAATAATTGCATACACTATAGCTAGCACTAAAAAGTATAAGAAAAGGGAAGGAGAGCTTCTTAGAGCGGTAACAAATGCATACAATAGGCACATTTACCAGCAAAATTCAGAAACATGGTCCAGATATATCTCTGCGCTAGCACATAGAGATTCTTTTTACCTACACAAAACAACACAAAAGGACCTTAAACTACAGGCTAAGCTATACCACCACGGGAATAAAACAGGTAAACTCCTGGCAAATCTGGTAAAACGAGAGAAAGCATCTCCTATAATAGAATGTATAATATCAGAAGGCAGGCAACTTAAAACGTCAGCAGAACTTCTCCGAGCTTTTGAGGAATATTACAGAATCCTCTATAATGGTAAAACATCTAACCTTATACAGCGTGATGAATTCTGGGAAAAAATCACGCATCCTTTGCTATCGCACGAAATAACAGATTGCTTAAACTCTACTATTACCGAACAAGAAACTCTTACAGCAATTCATAAACTAGCTAACAATAAAGCTCCAGGACCTGATTCCCTCCCAAATGAATTTTACAAGATATTGTCTTCTGAAATTACAAAGCATTTAACCTCCTTATTCAATGATCTCTATCTTAGAGGGGGCACGCCGTCATCAGATTTTGTTGCTTCTAACACAACTCTTATTCTTAAGCCAGGGAAGGACCCGGCAAGGAAAGAATCTTATAGACCTATAGCGCTTCTGAATACTGATTACAAATTGTTAGCAGCTATCCTGGCAACTAGGTTGCAATCCTTCTTTCCTTCCATTATTCACAAAGATCAATCAGGGTTCATATCAAAACGAAACTCCTCAGCTAAAATTAGGGAATTATTCCTAACAATTGAATATTTTAAGGTAATGGAGGAGATGCGAACCGGGGGGAGAGGGGAGACCCCTGATAAGGCGGTCATTTTCATCGATGCTGAAAAAGCATTTGACTCTGTGCATTATGATCACTTGTCTTACACTTTGGAAAAATTCGGGCTAGGCGGTAATTTTCTACGATTTTTTAATAATTTGTACAAAAACGCCTCCACGAAAGTCATAGTAAACGGAGATCTAACCCAGGCCATAAAATTAGAACGGGGAACCAGACAGGGGTGTCCCCTCTCCCCCTTATTATTTGACTTGGCAATTGAACCCCTGGCAATATCAATCCGTCAGCAACTGGAAGGAATTAAGGTAAGAAAAAAAGAGATGCGTATGGCACTTTATGCGGACGATGTCTTAATATACCTATCAAATACGGTTAATAATTTACCTAAACTTCTCAAGATAATAGATCAGTTTGGGTCATTCTCTGGTTACAAGGTAAACACAGCTAAATCAGAGTTACTCTGGATCAAAAAGACAAAAGACTCAACGACTGAAATTCCTTTTACTATAGTACAAGACTCAGTCAGATACTTGGGTATATGGATATCTTATAACCCGGACGATTGGTATTCTTTAAACATACTTCCAGTACTTAAGACCGTCAAAGAAGTCTTTAAAAATTGGCAGAATCTCCCCCTCTCATTGTCAGGTCGTATTGCTTTGTATAAAATGACCCTTCTCCCTAAAATACTTTATGTTCTGCAGAACACCCCACTGATTCTTAAAAGGAAAGACATTTTATCATTTAATATAGCCCTGCGCTCGTTTATTTGGCAGAATAAGAAGCCTAGAATCTCATTAGCTAAATTAACATTACCTTTAAAACTAGGAGTACTATCTCTTCCTGATCTAAGGAGCTATAATCAAGCATTTTTAGCTCGGATCATAATAGATTGGTTAACCAATAGTGATTATATTACGAATTCTGAACTTGACGCAGATATTACTTATCCAATCGAGCTGAGGGCTATAACACACTGTAACAACAACCTCCTCCCTCCTGATTTAAAAAAAAATAAGCTCGATCTGCAACCCAATAAAAATGTGGAAGAGGATGTGTAAACAATTATCTATTGAATCTAAGGTATCAAGATATAACACACTCTTAAATAACCCACAGTTCCCAGCAGGGATGCAATCGACCCTATTCGCTCAATGGCAGATCCAAGGTTTAAGCCAAGTCCACCAACTAATAGATTTCGAAACTAGAAGTGTTAGAACATTTAATTCCTTAAAGGAGGAATTTGGTATCCCTAATAAAAACTTTTTTGCTTACTTACAAGCTAGACATTACGCTACTAAGCTAACAACTGAGCATGGCTGGGACTGGTCACTTGGGAGTATTGATAATTGGATTCTTTTAGTTAAGAATGGGCTCACTTCAATCTCTTATATTTATCAAATAATGGTCTCACTTAGGGGCATAGAGACACTGGAAAGTATTCGGCATAAATGGGCTGATTTGCTAAATCAAGACTCTCTTACTGTTAGCACAATCACCCTTTCAATACAAAAGGTGTATCGGGTAACCCTCTCTACAACTTGGAGGGAATCGCACATTAAGATTTTGCACATGTCACATTTTACTCCGAAAAAAGGCGCACAGTGCCAGGCCAGTTTTAATAAGTGTCCAAAATGCCTTCTCCCCTCGGCTAGTTTACTGCACGTTATGGGAGTGTCCAAAAATACGAAATTTCTGGCTCAAGACACAGTACTGGTTAAATACCAGCTTAGGCCTTCCCTCTCTGTCTTTTTCTCCAACAAAGATTGTTCTACTTAATCAGGATGAGAGTTTACCTGTTAAGGAGGCCAAAATCATTAACCTGATCATTTTGGCTGGTAGATACCTAATTTTAAAAAAATGGAAAACAAAAACAATTCCGAGTGTAAAAGAAATTAAAAATTGCTTAAAGAAACAATGTATTATTGAGCAAGTAGATACTGATTTACAAAATGACGATGACGTAAAGAGATTCTTCTCAAAGTGGTCTATATTTATAAAATCTCTCCCCGATAGTGAAATAGAATATATAATTAATCCGTTCAGAAACACAGAATTAATCTTATTAGGTATTTGGTAATCAGAGGTAATTATCTACCCCCCATTCTCTTTTATCTTTATATATTTTTTTTTTTTTTTTTTTTTTTTTAATTTTATTTTATATGTTTGTCAGCAAATCAATAAGGTGTTAACCTTATTTGCCATAGTATGGGCATTTTTTGGTTTATATGTGTTAAACTGGTTTTGTAATAACCCCCAAGTATGTAAATATAAAAAATATTCTCCCCCTCTTCCCTTTTTTCTGTACCCCAAAATTGAAACTATATTATAAAAAACAATAAAAAGAGACTATAAAAAAAAAATTGCATGCTGTATTGGGTTGAATTAAAAATAAAAAAACAGGGATTGTTGATAAGATATAGTTAAGGATACAAAATGAAAATAAATCAATTGTAGAACATTTTAGTTAACATATTACTTCTTATGCTTATTGTGAGAACCGTCAGCAAACAAGCAAATGTAGTCTTTAAAAGCAGAGGATATTATCAATGAATCAATCAGGTTTAAGGACATTTATGCATATTATAGTGCA
The DNA here is from genome assembly GCF_027579735.1 of Bombina bombina. NCBI lineage: Eukaryota > Metazoa > Chordata > Amphibia > Anura > Bombinatoridae > Bombina > Bombina bombina. The sequence continues at coordinate 996,441,629 of NC_069501.1, forward strand.
ATTAATAATGCACTGCAAGTGTTTGTTTCATGACAAATCTGAAAAGGCAAAAAACTAAAAGCAAAAAGTAATACTGTATAAGTAATCGTCATACCATGCCCGAGGACTTCCCTTTTCTTTTTCTTTTCTTGTAAAGTTCTTTACGTTCGGACACCAGTCCCATGCTTATAAGTTTATCAACAATTCTAGCCTTGGAACGCTTTGCTGTCACATTCTTCATTATGTTTCCCAGAATGTCTACCAAAAGAAAAACAAAATGTATGTTTACCTGATAAATTTCTTTCTTTCCGGGCATGGAGAGTCCACAATTTCATTCCAATTACTAGTGGGAATTCAACTCCTGGCCAGCAGGAGGAGGCAAAGAGCACCCCAGTAGAGCTGTTAAGCGTCACTTCCCTTACCCATAATCCCGTCATTCGGCCAAAGGAAAATGAAGATAACATATGGGTATAGAGGTGCTTGAGGTTTTACAAACAAATATCCGTCTTAAAATGTAAATAAAGGCAGGTCGTGGACTCCATGCCCGGAAAGAAAGAAATTTATCAGGTAAGTATAAATTTGGTTTTATTTCCTAAGGCATGGAAAGTCCACAATTTTATTCCAATTACTAGTGGGAACCAATACCCAAGCTAGAGGACACAGAATGAAAGGGAGGGAGAACAAGACAGGCGGACCTTAACAGAAGGCACCACTGTTTGAAAAACTTGCCTCCCAAAGGAAACCTCATACAAGGCAAAAGTATCAAAATTTGTAGAATTTGGAAAAAGTGTGCAAAGAAGACCAAGTGGCCGCCTTGCAGATTTGCTCCACAGATGCTTCATTTTTGAAAGCCCAGGAAGAAGAGACAGCCCTAGTGAAATGAGCCAAAATTCTCTCAGGAGGCTGATGTCCAGCTGTCTCGGATAACATTTCTCAACCAGAGAGAAAGAACAGCAAAAGTGGCCTTCTGACCCTTAATCTTACCAGCGAAAACAACAAACAGAGCAGTAGACTGTCGAAAATCTTTAGTTGCTTGTAGATACCTTAACCGCAAGAAAAATAAGGCAAGGGAAATCACACTGCAGAGCCGAAAACTTGGAAACTCTGCAAGCAGACGAAATAGCAAGTAGAAACAAAACTTTCCACAATATAAACTGAAGCACAAGTTCAAACGGAGCCTGCCGCAAAACCTTAAGAACAAAGTTAAGGTTCCAAGGAGGAACAACAGGATTAAAATTAAACACAGGCCTGATTCTGACCAAGGCCTGATCAAACGATTGAACATCTGGCAGATCCGCCAGAGGTTTGTGCAAAAGAATAGACAGTGCGGAATTCTGACCCCTCAGAATACTGACTGACAAAGTTTTCTCCAGGCTTTCCTGAAGACAAGAGATAGAATGCGAGGAAGTCTCACCCGTGTCCAAGAGAAAACCATCGATACACACCAAAACAGGTATTTACACCATACCTTATGGTACATTTTACGAGAAAACAGACTTACGAACCTGAAGCAGAGTATCAAAGACTTTCTCAGAAAAAAAAACAGCCCATGGCCAAGACAAGGCGCCCAATCTCCAAGCAGTCAGCTTCAGAGAATCTAGATTTGGGTGCAGAAAGAGACCCCAAAGTAGAAGGTCCTTCCTCAGAGGTAACCATCAAGGGGGAAGAGATGACATCTTCACCAGATCCACGAACCAGATACTGCAAGACCAGGCAGGAGCTATTAGAATCACAGACACCCTCTCCTGCTTGATACGAGCAAAGACTCGAGAAAGGAAATCAACCGGGAAGGGGGGTTCTTCCTTTCTCAAGTCTTAGGCACCCCAGACTGAAATTCCAAGGCATCGCTAGAATATCCATCAGGATCTCTTGATCTTGAACCATACTTTGGAAGCTTGGCGTTTAGACATGACGCCATCAGATCCAACTCAGGAACCCCCCACCTGAGAGTTATTGTGAAAATCTCTGGGAGGAGAGCCCACTCCCCGGAATGAAAGGTCTGCCTGCTCAGAAAATCCACTTCCCAGATGTCCACCCCTGGGATAAGGATGGCAGAGAGGAGACATTCATTGAGACTCCGCCCACTGGAGAATGCGAGTCACCTCCTTCATTGCTAAGGAACTCTGAGTTCATCCCTGGTGATTGATGTATGCCACTGAGGTGATATTGTTCGATTGAAATCTGAAAAACTGGACTAAAGCTTTTTGGGGCCAGGCTATCAAGGCATTGTAAATTGCTCTTAACTCTAGGATGTTTACGGGGAGAAAAGACTCCTCTCAAGTCCAAAGACCCTGAGCCTTTAGAGGACCCCAAACTGCTACCCAGCCTGAAAGGCTGCCGTCCGTGATCACAATCACCCAGGATGGTCTCAGGAAGCATGTACCCTAAGACAGATAGTCCTGAGAAATCCACCAAGATAGAGTCTTTTGACAGGGTATCCAGTATGATGTCCATGGAAGCAATCAGACCAATTACTGCCATACTCTGAGCCACAGATGGACGGGAAGAGGACTGAAGTGAAAGGCAAGAAGCCAGAAGTTTGGATATTCTGACCTCTGTCAGAAAAAACTTCATGGACAGAGAGTTTATTATCTTTCCTAAAAAAAAATATCCAGGAGTCTGGCACTAGGGAACTCTTTTCAAGATTCACTTTCCTCCTGAGGGAACGAAGAATAGACAACAAGATCTGTGAAAAGATGCTAACTGAAAAGATGGGGCTTGAACCAAGATGTCGCCCAGATAAGGCACCACCGCTATCCCTTGAGATCTGACCACTGCCAAAAGGACCCCTAGGACCTTTGTAAAGATTTGAGGAGCCGTGGCAAGGCCAAAGGGAATAGCAACAAACTGGAAACGTTTGTTCAGAATAGGTGATGTTCTCTGAGAATGGGAACATGCAGATATGCATCCTTCAGATCTATGGTCAAAAGTTGATCTTCTTGTACCAAGGGAAGAATGGAACAAATAGTTTCCATTTTGAAGGACGAAAATTTCCCTAGTTTTTTGGAATCACAAAAACATTTTAATAGAACCCTTGACCCTGTTCATCTACGGGAACTGGAACAATCACTCCAGGGAAGAAAGTTTCTTTATGAAGTTTAAGAAGGCCTCTCTCTTTACCTGGTTTGCAGATAACCTTCACAGGATAAATCTGCCCCTAGAGAGACAAGACTTGAATCCTATTCTGTATCCCTGAGATACTACCTCCATGGCCCAAGGATCTGGGACTTTGCGGATCCAAGCCCGCCCGAAAAAAAAAAAGAGGAAAAACCTGCCCCCCACTTGATCCAAGACTGGATCGGAGGCCATCCCTTCATGCCGATTTAGAATCTGCTTCTTTCCCTTGAAATTGCAAAAAGAACGAAAAGTAGAATTTTGGCGACCCTTGGGTCTATTCTACTTGTCCTGAGATAGGAAGGAACCCTTCCCACCAGGAAATCCGGAAATTATTTCCACCAAACCAGGACCAAATAACTTTGGACTTGGAAGATACATCTGCAGACCAATAATTTAACCATAGAGCTCTGCAAGGCTAGAGATTTTGGTTCCCAGTCTAACAACGTGCATGTGGCATCACAGATAAAATGTATTAGTTATCTATAGAGCCTTGATCCTATCCTGAATCTCCTCTATCTTAGTCTCTTCTGAAATTAGGTCAGACAAGGCATCGTAACAATAGGATACTGCTATAATCCCAGATGAATGTACATCTTCCGTAAAATAAGCCTCCGGATTAAAGGGATACTAAACCCATTTTTTTTCTTTCATGATTCAGATAGAGCATGAGATTTTAAAGGGACACTCAATCAAAATGAAACTTTCATTATTCAGATAGAGCATGCCATTTTAAACAACTTTCCAATTTACTTCCATTAACAAAATGTGCACAGTCTTTTTATATTTAAACTGTTTGAGTCACCAGCTACTACTGAGCATGTGCAAGAATAAGTGTGTATGCATTTGTGAATGGCTGATGGCTGTCACATGGTACGTGTATGCATTTGTGAATGGCTGATGGCTGTCACATGGTACAGGGGGAGTGGAAAAAGACATAACTTTTAAAATTCTCAGAAAAAAAATCTACTATCCATCTAAAGTTCAGACTAAGTGCTATTGCATTGTCTTTTTTTCTTGCATTTGTTGATTATACAAATCTACTGTGTTGACTGGTCCTTTAAGCACCTTTCTAATTTACTCCTATTATCAATTTTTCTTTGTTCTCATGCTATCTTGATTTGAAAAAACAGAATTTATGTTTACCTGATAAATTACTTTCTCCAACGGTGTGTCCGGTCCACGGCGTCATCCTTACTTGTGGGATATTCTCTTCCCCAACAGGAAATGGCAAAGAGCCCAGCAAAGCTGGTCACATGATCCCTCCTAGGCTCCGCCTTCCCCAGTCATTCGACCGACGTAAAGGAGGAATATTTGCATAGGAGAAATCATATGATACCGTGGTGACTGTAGTTAAAGAAAATAAATCATCAGACCTGATTAAAAAACCAGGGCGGGCCGTGGACCGGACACACCGTTGGAGAAAGTAATTTATCAGGTAAACATAAATTCTGTTTTCTCCAACATAGGTGTGTCCGGTCCACGGCGTCATCCTTACTTGTGGGAACCAATACCAAAGCTTTAGGACACGGATGATGGGAGGGAGAAAATCAGGTCACCTAGATGGAAGGCACCACGGTTTGCAAAACCTTTCTCCCAAAAATAGCCTCAGAAGAAGCAAAAGTATCAAATTTGTAAAATTTGGTAAAAGTGTGCAGTGAAGACCAAGTCGCTGCCTTACATATCTGATCAACAGAAGCCTCGTTCTTAAAGGCCCATGTGGAAGCCACGGCCCTAGTGGAATGAGCTGTGATTCTTTCAGGAGGCTGCCGTCCGGCAGTCTCATAAGCCAATCTGATGATGCTTTTAAGCCAAAAAGATAGAGAGGTAGAAGTTGCTTTTTGACCTCTCCTTTTACCAGAATAAACAACAAACAAGGAAGATGTTTGTCTGAAATCCTTTGTAGCATCTAAATAGAATTTTAGAGCACGGACAACGTCCAAATTGTGTAACAAACGTTCCTTCTATGAAACTGGATTCGGACACAAAGAAGGTACAACTATCTCCTGGTTAATATTTTTGTTGGAAACAACCTTCGGAAGAAAACCAGGCTCAGTACGTAAAAACCACCTTATCTGCATGGACCAGATAGGGCGGAGAACACTGCAGAGCAGATAACTCAGAAACTCTTCTAGCGGAAGAAATTGCAACCTAAAACAAAACTTTCCAAGATAATAACTTAATATCTATGGAATGTAAGGGTTCAAACGGAACCCCTTGAAGAACTGAAAGAACTAGATTAAGACTCCAGGGAAGAGTCAAAGGTCTGTAAACAGGCTTGATTCTAACCAGAGCCTGAACAAACGCTTAAACGTCTGGCACAGCTGCCAGCCTTTTGTGAAGTAAAACAGATAAAGCAGAGATCTGTCCCTTCAGAGAACTCGCAGAAAATCCTTTCTCCAAACCTTCTTGTAGAAAGGAAAGAATCTTAGGAATTTTTATCTTGTTCCATGGGAATCCTTTAGATTCACACCAACAGATATATTTTTTCCATATATTATGGTAAATTTTTCTAGTTACAGGCTTTCTAGCCTGAATAAGAGTATCTATTACAGAATCTGAAAACCCACGCTTTGATAAAATCAAGCGTTCAAACTCCAAGCAGTCAGTTGGAGGAAAACCAGATTCGGATGTTCGAATGGACCCTGAATAAGAAGGTCCTGTCTCAAAGGTAGCTTCCATGGTGGAGCCGATGACACATTCACCAGGTCTGCATACCAAGTCCTGCGTGGCCACACAGGAACTATCAAGGTCACCGAAGCCCTCTCCAGATTGATCCTGGCTACCAGCCTGGGAATGAGAGGAAACGGTGGGAATACATAAGCTAGGTTGAAGATCCAAGGTGCTCTAAGCCATCTCCGTGGAGATGTTGCCTGTACAACGGCAAAGAGAATGACTGGGGAAGGCGGAGCCTAGGAGGGATCATGTGACCAGCTTTGCTGGGCTCTTTGCCATTTCCTGTTGGGGAAGAGAATATCCCACAAGTAAGGATGACGCCGTGGACCGGACACACCTATGTTGGAGAAAGCAGTACTGTAAGCTTTAGAGCCAGACCATTTTTTGTTCAGCACATGGGTAGCACTTGCTGATTTGTGGCTAAATGTAGCAAACCAATCAGCAGCTCTACCAAGGTGCTGAACTAAAAAATGGGCCGGCTCCTAACCTTTTATTACTGCTTTATCAAATCAAGATAACATGAGAACAAAGAAAAATTGATAATAGGAGTAAATTAGAAAGTTGCTTAAAATTGCATGCTCTATCTGAATCATGAAAGAAAAAATGTGGGGTTAGTATCCCTTTAAGGACACACTATCCTTAATAGGTATAGTGTAAATCTGGACTAGAGTAGAGATAACTCCCTCTACCTTAGGCACAATGCGCCACAAGTCGCGCACAGAGTCTGTAACAGTTAACATTTTCTTAAAAACAGGGGACAGGGAAGAAGAATTCCCGGCTCTTCCCATTCCTGAGCAAGAATTTCCGTCATCCGGTCTGGAGCTGGGAAGAAAAAAAAAATAAAACCTCAACAGATGAAGGAATAACATCAAACACTCTGTTAAAGGGACACTAAAACCAATTTTTTTCTTTCGTTATTCAGATAGAGCATGCAATTTTAAGCAACTTTCTAATTTACTCCTATTACCAATTTTTCTTCGTTCTCTTGCAATCTTTATTTGAAAAAAAAAGGCATCAAAGCTAAAGAGCCAGCCAATTTTTGGTTCAGAAGGCTGGGTAGCACTTGTTTATTGGTGGGTGAATTTATCCACAAATCAGCAAGAACAACTCGGGTTGCTAACCAAAAATGGGCCGGAATCTAAACTTACATTCTTGCATTTCAAATAAAGATACCAAGAGAATGAAGAAAAGTTGATTATAGGAGTAAATTAGAAAGTTGCTTAAAATTGCATTCTCTATCTGAATCACAAAAGAAAAAATTTGGGTTCAGTGTCCCTTTAAAGTGTCAGTAAACTTTAAAAATAATGTTATATAATTCTGCACATAGTGGAATTATATAACATTATATTAGCCAAACATTTATAAAACTTAATTTCCCCTATTATTTAAAAAAAAACCCGCTGTTTCACAGACCCGCTCTCTGCTGAGCGGGTCTTTTATATTTACTCAGCGCATCGGGCCAGCTGTATAGTCACAGCCCGGCCCGACCGCGCCATAAGACTAAGTGCAGCTCGCTCCTGTGACAGGAAATTATGTTTTATAAATGTTTGGCTAATATAATGTTATATAATTCTGCACTATGTGCAGAATTATATAACATTATTTTTAAGGTTTAATGTCCCTTTAAAGTGAATGTAAAATGTTGATGATAAAGTGCCCGGTTTTTAAAAATTCGATTAAAAACAGGGGCACTTTAATTCATCAAAATTTACATTTTACGCATGTTGTGAAAATACTCCTGGTCGTCGCAAACCTCTTCCTACGTCAGAAATGACGAATCGGTCATCCTCCAATCACAGCTTCCCCCCAGGGAGAATCAGTGTCTGATTCAACGCCGTGATTGGAGGAAGCCGGATTCCTCATTTTGAATCCAGGAAGAGGCTTTGCGACGGGCGGATGAAGTGATGCAGTGGCCGTCAAGATTAAAAGGTAAGTATTTTCACAACACGATTGAAATGTAAATTTTGATAAATTAAAGTGCCCCTGTTTTTAATCAAATTTTTAAAAACCGGGCACTTTATCATCAAAATTTGCATTCACTTTAAGCTTAATAGATTTCTAAGGAGTCCCAGCAGTAGTAAGATCCGAGTCTTCCAAAGAAGCAAGGACCTCCTACAAAAGTAATCAAAGGTGTTCCAGATTGAATCTAAAATTAACTTCCTCTTGATCTGCTACACAGACTAGATTCTCCTTCTACAGACACATAGTCAGAAATATCTCCCTGAGGAATGACCATCCTCAGATAACTGAGCTAGAGCGACTAGTGCAGACAAACTTTTAGACTGGGAAACATTACTAGACTTTCTCTCCGATTACCTGTCACCAGAAAAACTGAGACAGGATTGCAGAAACTGCAGAAGTTAATTGTGGAGCAATATCTCCTGGTAAAACAATACCCTCAGGAACCGCAGGGTACTGCATGTCAAAATAGATAATGCTTGGGACGTTAGAGGAAAAAGTTGAGGCATGGCCCCAACATTATTATCTTCCTGAGAAACTACAGGCTCAGTAAAGGAATTTTAATCCCTTGACAACAAGGTTTTATTGAAAACACGTGGTACAAAATAGCACAGGAGGAACAATAGTTACCTCCAAGCAAAATAAACATAAGTCAAAATTGGCAGATAAGGCAGGATCAGAGTCCATAGGGAGGAAACACAATCCCACTGTAATGACTGATTTATTATAAGTAATGAAAAACAGACAAAATAAAGTAAGAGCATAAATTAACGAAATAACTTTATTTGCAACCTCTTTACATCACATCCTCAAGGCTGCGATGACTCACCATTTTGTCAAACAGGAAAACAGAGCCCACTATTAAAAAAACAAAAAACTGAACTCTACACCGGAGTAGAACTGGGACGATCTAACGCCTCCATAGACTCCATAGTCCTAGTGAGCTTGCCGTCCTACAATATGGAAAAGAAGGACAACCAAAAAAAGCTTCCAACACTCCGCTCCGTACTGAGCAATGGCTGAAGCGGAAGTCACGTGATCACAAGATAGATTATCAACTGCGCCACAACAAAAGCACTCAATGAGCGCAACTCAAAACCAAATAAATGTTAGCCGAAAACCACTAACGAAAGTCCCATATATTAAAATAAAAGACAAGTACCACTCCTTAATAAACTGCCATAGTCATGAATTGACCCACAACCAGCCTAGTAACGTAGTCTCTTAAGGAGAATCCTATTAACCCCTTATGTCCCACAGTGCCTGCACATAAAAGTTTACACCTGTTCTGACCTTTATGAATCCCTATATGAAGGGATATATAAGTCATTCAGACCCACCAGGGATCATTTGAACTTTCCAAAGAACCACCAGGTGTATGATAACCTGTCAGAGGCATTAACCCCTAAAAGTGCTGTCCTTCCACCTAGAAGGAAAAAGCACTTACAGACAGAAACACTTCTTAGGTGTGAGAGATTTACTCCTATCTACCAGGGACCTGTAGAAAAAAAATAATTGCGTAACAAACCCTGGTTTTCTATAATAGGGGTAGCAATAATGTTAGAAGTTAAGCAAGGATCACCTCACCACCTAACTGCCACCATTACTCTTACTAAAGAGATTGACATGGACACAGCATAGCCCCCAATCCTTGCTTGCAGGGAAAAGTAACCATTAAAGGATTAAATATCTTTAGACACCATCTTCACACAGGCAAAGAGAATGACTGGGGATTATGGGTAAAGGAAGTGACACTTAACAGCTCTGCTGGGGTGTTCTTTGCCTCCTCCTGCTGGCCAGGAGTGGAATTCCCACTAGTATTTGGAATGAAATTGTGGACTCTCCATGCCTTAGAAAAGAAACAAAATGTATGCTTACCTGATAAATAATTTTCTTTCCTGGCATGGAAAGTCCACAAATCCCTTCTAATTACTAGTGGGAATTCAACTCCTGGCCACCAGGAAGAGGCAAAGAACACCCCAAAGCTGTTAAAGGGACACTGAACCCAATTTTTTTCTTTCATGATTCAGATAGAGCAGGCAATTTTAAGCAACTTCCTAATTTACTCCTATTATCAAATTTTCTTCGTTCTATTGCTATCTTTATTTGAAAAAGAAGGCATCTAAGGTTTTTTTTGTGGTTCGGACTCTGGACAGCACTTTTTTTATTGGTGGATGAATTTATCCACCAATTAGCAAGGACAACCCAGGTTGCTCACCAAAAATGGGCCGGCATCTAAACTTACATTCTTGCATTTCAAATAACGATACCAAGAGAATGAAGAAAATTTGATAATAGGAGTAAATTAGAAAGTTGCTTAAAATTTCATGTTCTATCTGAATCATGAAAGAAAAAAAATTGGGTACAGTGTCACTTTAAATATCACTCCCACTTCCCATAAACCCCCAGTCATTCAGCCGAAGGAATATGGAAAAAGAAGAGGGCACAACGGTTATAGAGGTGCCTGAGGTTTAGAAAATTACCAAAGCCTTAAAAATAAATTAAGGGTGGGTTGTGGACTCTCCATGCAAGGAAAAAAAATAATTTATCAGGTAAGCATACATGTTGTTTTCTTTCCAATGGCATGGAGAGTCCACAATTCCATTCTAATTACTAGTGGGAACCAAGATTCAAGCTAGAGGACACAGAATGGAAGGGAGGGAGGGAGAACAAGACAGGCAGACCTAAACAGAAGGCACCACTCCTTGAAAAACATTCCTACCAAAGGAACCCTCAGCTGAGGCAAAACCATTGAATTTGTAGAAATTAGAAAAAGAATGCAACGAGGACCAAGAGACCACCTTGCAGATCTGTTCCACAGAAGCCTCATTATTAAAGGCCCAGGAAGAAGAGACAGCCCTAGTGGAATAACTAATCCTCTTAGGAGGCTGTTTTCCAGCTGTCTCATAAGCCAACCGAATAACAATTCCCAACCAAAATGAAAGAGTAGAAGAAGTGGCCTTCTGGCCCTGATGTCTACCAGGGAAAACAACAAAAAGGGCAGTAGTTTGTCGAAAATCTCTAGTTGCTTGCAGATAGAACTTCAGATCACGCACAACCTCTGGGGTATTTTACAGACGTTCCTTATTAGAAGAAGGATTAGGACAGAACGAAGGAACGAAAATTTACTGATTGATATTGTGGTCCGATACCACCTTACGAAGAAATCCCAATTTGTTACAAAAAAAATAGGGTAAGATGGTCACACTGCAGAGCCGAAAGCTCTGAGACTCTACAAGCAAAAGAAATAGCAAGAGGAAACAAAACCTTCCAGAAAAAACATAATTTATGTAAGAACTTACCTGATAAATTCATTTCTTTCATATTAGCAAGAGTCCATGAGCTAGTGACGTATGGGATATACATTCCTACCAGGAGGGGCAAAGTTTCCCAAACCTCAAAATGCCTATAAATACACCCCTCACCACACCCACAATTCAGTTTAACGAATAGCCAAGAAGTGGGGTGATAAAAAAGTGCGAAAGCATATAAAATAAGGAATTGGAATAATTGTGCTTTATACAAAATCATAACCACCACAAAAAAAGGGCGGGCCTCATGGACTCTTGCTAATATGAAAGAAATGAATTTATCAGGTAAGTTCTTACATAAATTATGTTTTCTTTCATGTAATTAGCAAGAGTCCATGAGCTAGTGACGTATGGGATAATGATTACCCAAGATGTGGATCTTTCCACACAAGAGTCACTAGAGAGGGAGGGATAAAATAAAGACAGCCAATTCCTGCTGAAAATAATCCACACCCAAAATAAAGTTTAACGAAAAACATAAGCAGAAGATTCAAACTGAAACCGCTGCCTGAAGTACTTTTCTACCAAAAACTGCTTCAGAAGAAGAAAATACATCAAAATGGTAGAATTTAGTAAAAGTATGCAAAGAGGACCAAGTTGCTGCTTTGCAAATCTGATCAACCGAAGCTTCATTCCTAAATGCCCAGGAAGTAGAAACTGACCTAGTAGAATGAGCTGTAATTCTCTGAGGCGGAGTTTTACCCGACTCAACATAGGCAAGATGAATTAAAGATTTCAACCAAGATGCCAAAGAAATGGCAGAAGCTTTCTGGCCTTTTCTAGAACCGGAAAAGATAACAAATAGACTAGAAGTCTTTCTGAAAGATTTAGTAGCTTCAACATAATATTTCAAAGCTCTAACAACATCCAAAGAATGCAACGATTTCTCCTTAGAATTCTTAGGATTAGGACATAATGAAGGAACCACAATTTCTCTACTAATGTTGTTGGAATTCACAACTTTAGGTAAAAATTCAAAAGAAGTTCGCAACACCGCCTTATCCTGATGAAAAATCAGAAAAGGAGACTCACAAGAAAGAGCAGATAATTCAGAAACTCTTCTGGCAGAAGAGATGGCCAAAAGGAACAAAACTTTCCAAGAAAGTAATTTAATGTCCAATGAATGCATAGGTTCAAACGGAGGAGCTTGAAGAGCCCCCAAAACCAAATTCAAACTCCAAGGAGGAGAAATTGACTTAATGACAGGTTTTATACGAACCAAAGCTTGTACAAAACAATGAATATCAGGAAGAATAGCAATCTTTCTGTGAAAAAGAACAGAAAGAGCAGAGATTTGTCCTTTCAAGGAACTTGCGGACAAACCTTTATCTAAACCATCCTGAAGAAACTGTAAAATTCTCGGAATTCTAAAAGAATGCCAAGAAAAATAATGAGAAATACACCAAGAAATATAAGTCTTCCAGACTCTATAATATATCTCTCTAGATACAGATTTACGAGCCTGTAACATAGTATTAATCACAGCGTCAGAGAAACCTCTTTGACGAAGAATCAAGCGTTCAATCTCCATACCTTTAAATTTAAGGATTTCAGATCCTGATGGAAAAAAGGACCTTGTGACAGAAGGTCTGGTCTTAACGGAAGAGTCCACGGTTGGCAAGAGGCCATCCGGACAAGATCCGCATACCAAAACCTGTGAGGCCATGCCGGAGCTACCAGCAGAACAAACGAGCATTCCTTCAGAATCTTGGAGATTACTCTTGGAAGAAGAACTAGAGGCGGAAAGATATAGGCAGGATGATACTTCCAAGGAAGTGATAATGCATCCACTGCCTCCGCCTGAGGATCCCGGGATCTGGACAGATACCTGGGAAGTTTCTTGTTTAGATGGGACGCCATCAAATCTATTTCTGGAAGTTCCCACATTTGAACGATCTGAAGAAACACGTCTGGGTGAAGAGACCATTCGCCCGGATGCAACGTTTGGCGACTGAGATAATCCGCTTCCCAATTGTCTACACCTGGGATATGAACCGCAGAGATTAGACAGGAGCTGGATTCCGCCCAAACCAAAATTCGAGATACTTCTTTCATAGCCAGAGGACTGAGTTCCTCCTTGATGATTGATGTATGCCACAGTTGTGACATTGTCTGTCTGAAAACAAATGAACGATTCTCTCTTCAGAAGAGGCCAAAACTGAAGAGCTCTGAAAATTGCACGGAGTTCCAAAATATTGATCGGTAATCTCACCTCCTGAGATTCCCAAACTCCTTGTGCCGTCAGAGATCCCCACACAGCTCCCCAACCTGTGAGACTTGCATCTGTTGAAATTACAGTCCAGGTCGGAAGCACAAAAGAAGCCCCCTGAATTAAACGATGGTGATCTGTCCACCACGTTAGAGAGTGTCGAACAATCGGTTTTAAAGATATTAATTGAGATATCTTTGTGTAATCCTTGCACCATTGATTCAGCATACAAAGCTGAAGAGGTCGCATGTGAAAACGAGCAAAGGGGATCGCGTCCGATGCAGCAGTCATAAGACCTAGAATTTCCATGCATAAGGCTACCGAAGGGAATGATTGTGACTGAAGGTTTCGACAAGCTGCCATCAGTTTTAGACGCCTCTTGTCTGTTAAAGACAGAGTCATGGACACTGAATCTATTTGGAAACCCAGAAAGGTTACCCTTGTCTGAGGAATCAATGAAACTTTTTGGTAAATTGATCCTCCAACCATGATCTTGAAGAAACACCACAAGTCGATTCGTATGAAATTCTGCTAAATGTAAAGACTGAGCAAGTACCAAGATATCGTCCAAATAAGGAAATACCACAATACCCTGTTCTCTGATTACAGACAGAAGGGCACCGAGAACCTTTGTAAAAATTCTTGGAGCTGTAGCAAGGCCAAACGGCAGAGCCACAAACTGGTAATGCTTGTCCAGAAAAGAGAATCTCAGGAACCGATAATGATCCGGATGAATCGGAATATGCAGATATGCATCCTTGCTGAACAAAAGGCAAGATAGTCCTTACAGTTACCATCTTGAACGTTGGTATCCTTACATAACGATTCAATATTTTTAGATCCAGAACTGGTCTGAAGGAATTCTCCTTCTTTGGTACAATGAAGAGATTTGAATAAAACCTCATCCCCTGTTCCTGAACTGGAACTGGCATAATTACTCCAGTCAACTCTAGATCTGAAACACAATTCAGAAATGCTTGAGCTTTTACTGGATTTACTGGGACACGGGAAAGAAAAAATCTCTTTGCAGGAGGTCTCATCTTGAAACCAATTCTGTACCCTTCTGAAACAATGTTCTGAATCCAAAGATTGTGAACAGAATTGATCCAAATTTCTTTGAAAAAACGTAACCTGCCCCCTACCAGCTGAGCTGGAATGAGGGCCGCACCTTCATGTGGACTTAGAAGCAGGCTTTGCCTTTCTGGCTGGCTTGGATTTATTCCAGATTGGAGATGGTGCTCCTGAGGATGAAGGATCAGGTTTTTGTTCTTTGTTGAAACGAAAGGAACGAAAACGATTATTAGCTCTGTTTTTACCCTTAGATTTTTTATCCTGTGGTAAAAAGGTTCCTTTCCCACCAGTAACAGTTGAAATAATAGAATCCAACTGAGAACCAAATAATTTGTTACCCTGGAAAGAAATGGAAAGTAGAGTTGATTTAGAAGCCATATCAGCATTCCAAGTCTTAAGCCATAAAGCTCTTCTAGCTAAAATAGCTAGAGACATAAACCTGACATCAACTCTGATAATATCAAAGATGGCATCACAGATAAAATTATTAGCATGATGAAGAAGAAGAATAATATCATGAGAATCATGATGTGTTACTTGTTGCGCTAAGGTTTCCAACCAAAAAGTTGAAGCTGCAGCAACATCAGCCAAAGATATAGCAGGTCTAAGAAGGTTACCTGAACACAGATAAGCTTTTCTTAGAAAGGATTCAATTTTCCTATCTAAAGGATCCTTAAACGAAGTACCATCTGACGTAGGAATAGTAGTACGTTTAGCAAGGGTAGAAATAGCCCCATCAACTTTAGGGATTTTGTCCCAAAATTCTAATCTGTCAGACGGCACAGGATATAATTGCTTAAAACGTTTAGAAGGAGTAAATGAATTACCCAATTTATCCCATTCTTTGGAAATTACTGCAGAAATATCATTAGGAACAGGAAAAACTTCTGGAATAACCACAGGAGATTTAAATACCTTATCCAAACGTTTAGAATTAGTATCAAGAGGACCAGAATCCTCTATTTCTAAAGCAATTAGAACTTCTTTAAGTAAAGAACGAATAAATTCCATTTTAAATAAATACGAAGATTTATCAGCATCAACCTCTGAGACAGAATCCTCTGAACCAGAAGAGTCATCAGAATCAGAATGATGATGTTCATTTAAAAATTCATCTGTAGGGAGAGAAGTTTTAAAAGATTTTTTACGTTTTGCTAGAAGGAGAAATAACAGACATAGCCTTCTTTATGGATTCAGAAACAAAATCTCTTATGTTATCAGGAACATTCTGCACCTTAGATGTTGAAGGAACTGCAACAGGCAATGGTACTTTACTAAAGGAAATATTATCTGCTTTAACAAGTTTGTCATGACAATCAATACAAACAACAGCTGGAGGAATAGCTACCAAAAGTTAACAGCAGATACACTTAGCTTTGGTAGATCCAGCACTAGACAGCGATTTTCCTGTAGTATCTTCTGACTCAGATGCAACGTGAGACATCTTGCAATATGTAAGAGAAAAAAACAACAACATATAAAGCAAAATTGATCAAATTCCTTAAATGACAGTTTCAGGAATGGGAAAAAATGCCAAAAGAACAAGCTTCTAGCAACCAGAAGCAATGAAAAATGAGACTTAAATAATGTGGAGACAAAAGCGACGCCCATATTTTTTAGCGCCAAATAAGACGCCCACATTATTTGGCGCCTAAATGCTTTTGGCGCCAAAAATGACGCCACATCCGGAACGCCGACATTTTTGGCGCAAAATAACGTAAAAAAATGACGCAACTTCCGGCGACACGTATGACGCCGGAAACGGAAAAGAATTTTTGCGCCAAAAAAGTCCGCGCCAAGAATGACGCAATAAAATGAAGCATTTTCAGCCCCCGCGAGCCTAACAGCCCACAGGGAAAAAAGTCAAATTTTTGAAGGTAAGAAAAAATGATTAAATCAAATGCATTATCCCAAATATGAAACTGACTGTCTGAAAAATAAGGAAAGTTGAACATTCTGAGTCAAGGCAAATAAATGTTTGAATACATATATTTAGAACTTTATAAACAAAGTGCCCAACCATAGCTTAGAGTGTCACAGAAAATAAGATTTACTTACCCCAGGACACTCATCTACATGTTTGTAGAAAGCCAAACCAGTACTGAAACGAGAATCAGCAGAGGTAATGGTATATATAAGAGTATATCGTCGATCTGAAAAGGGAGGTAAGAGATGAATCTCTACGACCGATAACAGAGAACCTATGAAATAGACCCCGTAGAAGGAGATCACTGCATTCAAATAGGCAATACTCTCCTCACATCCCTCTGACATTCACTGCACGCTGAGAGGAAAACCGGGCTCCAACTTGCTGCGGAGCGCATATCAACGTAGAATCTAGCACAAACTTACTTCACCACCTCCATCGGAGGCAAAGTTTGTAAAACTGAATTGTGGGTGTGGTGAGGGGTGTATTTATAGGCATTTTGAGGTTTTGGAAACTTTTCCCCTCCTGGTAGGAATGTATATCCCATACGTCACTAGCTCATGGACTCTTGCTAATTACATGAAAGAAAAGTATGAACGCCATACTTTATGGTAATCTAGCAAGCAACGAGCCTTAAAGTGACACTAAACCCAAATTTTTTTCTTTAATGATTTAGGTAGAGAATACAATTTTAAACAATATTCCAATTTACTTCTATTATCTAATTTGCTTCATTCTTTAGATATCCTTTGTTGAATAGAAATGCACATGGGTGAGCCAATCACACAAAGCATCTATGTACAGCCACCAATCAGCAGCTACTGAGCCTACCTAGATATGCATTTCAGCAGAGGATATCAAGAGAATGAAGAAAATTAGATAATAGAAGTAAAATTAGAAAGCTGTTTAAAAGTGCATGGTCTTTCTAAATCATGAAAGAAACAATTTGGGTTTCATGTCCCTTTAACCATGGTATCAATTACCCTCTCAGAAAAACCACAACTAGCCAAGAATAGGCATTCTATCTCCAAGCAGTCCGCTTCAGAGAATCTAGGTTTGGATGAAGGAAAGCAACCTGAAGTAGAAGGTCCTTCCTAGGAGGCAACTTCCACGAGGGAAAGGATGACATATTTACCAGGTCCACAAACCAAATTCTGTGAGGCCAAGCTGGAGTAATTAAAATCACAAAGGCCTGCTCCTGAATGCTACTAGTTATCACCCGAGGAAGGAGGGCAAATGGAGGAAAAGGTAGACTAGACCGAAGTCCCATTGAACCGCTTGCGGATCTCTAGATCTTGAACTGTACTTAGAAAGTTTGGCATTTAGACAACACGCCATCAGATCTAACTCCAGAATACCCCACCTGAGGGTTATCATGGAGAATACTTTTCGGACGAAGAGCCCACTCCACTGGATGAAAAGTCTATCTGCTCAGGTAATCCACTTCCCAGTTGTCCAACACTGGGATGTGGACAACAGAAAGGTGACAATTGAGAGACTCTGCCCATTGAAGATGCGAGTCCAACCAAAGTAATGTTGTCCGATTGGAATCTGATAAACCGGACCAAACGCAGTTGAGGCCAATCAACAGAGGAGAGGAGTACATACAGATCCAACTGAAACTGAAGACCACGGTACAATAAGCTGAGGAATTTAAATACGGTTGACAGCTCAGGAAATAGCTCAGGATCTGAAAACTTGAGAAATGTACAAGCTACAGATCCTTCCAACTACTACGGTGTAGTGGACGCTCAAAAAACGGGCAAGGAAAAGGACACGTCAGGAGAGGGGGGTACAGGCCAACCCCCGAGACCCCACAGAAGGGGACTGCAGGTGAGGACTTAGTTGTTAACCTCAGCAGCCATACCCTCACGGACATTAAAACATCATGTCCTCAAAATAGGCCTTTCCTTCATACCCTCAGCCAGGACAGATGAATTTGAAAGATTTGTAGATATCCAGAAATTCAGCAGAACACTGCGCTTAAAGGAATACTTTTGGCAACAGTAGGGGAGAAACACAAGATCTTAAAACAAGAAGAACCTTTGACCCATGCAGCTATAACCCTAGCATTAAGATCTTCAACAGAATGCTCATTAAACAATTGGCAAAATCCAATAAGCAAGACCCTCTACAAAGACCCAACTTCACACGCAAGGAATGGACGGCCTTGAAAACCTTAAAAGCTGACAAGACCATCATCTTCCGTGAAGCGGATAAAGAGGGTGCACTGGTAATCCTTAACTATAAGGATTACAGAGAGGAAGCCTTACAACAACTAAATGACACAGCAACATACAGAAGACTGCCAACAACCCCAGTCATATTTTCAAACAGCAGATAGACCGCACCATTGAGGAAGAATACTGCAATGCCCTCCTTACAGAACAACAAAAAACTGTTGATTATCCCCGCATCCCGGTACTGTACACTATGCCCAAAATTCAGAAGAGTCTCGAAGCACCACCGGGAGGCCAATAGTCTCGGCCATGGGATCCATGTTGCAGTCCATTTCCTTATTCCTAGACCAAATATTACAACCATTGGTTAGAAATATAGAATCGTTCATACTGGATTCATCCTCCATGATCAGAACATTAAGGGACTTATGGATTGAGGAAGATTTCCTGCTGGTCACTATGGACATAACCAGTCTGTATACAGTTATAGCGCACCAGGAAAGATTAACAGCTATCTCCAAACAGTTGAGAAAATATCCCTATGTGGGACCTCCGGAAGAACTAATAGTGGAACTACTGCGCTACTGTCTGGAGATAGCTCGAAAGTGGCCCCCACCAACATCAATCTGTATATGGCAGAGTTCGAGACCCAGGATAACATGGCTCTCAAAGATTATAGGATTATATCCTATAGGAGATATATAGATCTCTTTTTTCTGTGGACAGGGGATGAAGAACAACTTCTACAATGGTTTGAGAAGATCAATTCCATTCATTCAACATTAAAGTTCAAGATGACCTATGATAAAAATGTGATTGACTTCCTGGATTCGAGGATTTACAGGAAGGAGGACAAATCATTGACCATTCTATAGAGAAAAGATACGGATAAAAATTCCATCCTGTATGCAACAAGCTGCCATTCACCAACAACTAAGAGGTCACTACCCTTATCACAGATCAAGCGGGTCATCAGGAACAACTCATAGGAGACCAATAAACACCTACAATTGGATGACATGGAATCACAATTTATTGAGAGGCTACTCCAAGAAAATACTCAGGGATTGCCGAGAAAAAACAAAAAACGAATCCCAGGAGTTACTCTTGAAAGACAAAGACAGCACAGAGGAACAAGACCAACTGACAATGGTGCTCACGTACAACACGGGGGATGAATGAGCAGCCTCAACCATTAACAAATACTGGTCAATCCTGGAAACTGACTCCACACTACTATTCCATGGCACTAGATCCCCAAGAGTTGGGTTCACAAGAGCAAAATCCATAAGGGACCACCTTGTACAGTCAGACCCCAGGGACTGCTATATTCCTAATACATGGCTTAATCAATCTAGGGGATGCTATAGATGTATAGGATGTGTTATCTGTATTGGTCTACCCCAGGAAAATACTTTTGTCCTACTTACAAGAACAAAAAGTACTACCTAAAACACTGCCTAAAACGTGTACCACAACCCACATTGTTTATTTACTACACTGCCCTTGTGGAAGATTTTACTTGGGGAAAACGGTGGACACCCTCAGGACACGTATTGCGAACCATAGGACGGCCATAAGGGCTGCTCTGGACAAGAAAAATTCCGACCAACCAGTGGTGAGGCATTTTGCTGAAGCTGGCCACAAAGTGGCTGGTCTAAGATACACAATTATTGACCATGTACCGGCTCCCATTAGGGGGGGGAGACAGGGCCAAAACTCTGCTAAAGCGTGAAGCCAAAGGACATATACCCTGTGCACTCTAATGCCCAGGGGGTTAAACACTCACCTGGACTGGCATTGTTTTATTTAAACTTATAACATCTTAGCCCAGGTGTCTTGCATTGATATATAGTCAAAAGTATATATGCATCTTTAAGTATTATTAGTGTTCTATTAGTCTTTCTATTAGTCTTGCCAACTTTATTATCATGTTATTCCCTTCTAGTCGAATAGTTAATGAATATTAGCATGTTTATTCAATATAGGAATTGTGAGCCTGTTCAATTAGCATATGCCTAACTTAGAATAGTATTGTTTTTATTTATAAGTCACATATACTTGTATATTAGCACAGTGTTATCCGTTTCCTTGTATTTACAGGCTACTATGGTAAAGGCAACTGGCATGGTGATGGTAAGGTGATTGCGGACGCTCAGTGATGTCACAGGCTGCCGGAACGCCGATAGTAGCGCTGGGAAGCAAACAGTTAGGTGGAGGGTCTTTATAAGGTAAGAGTTTTTGTATTTGGTTAGATTATTGGTCTGAGGACGGGGGTAACCCCGAACGTCACTATCATTAAAAGAAACATTCATTCAAGTCCCAGTGAGTGCACCGTGTCTTTCTGTATATATATATATATATATATAAAGCAAAGTCCTGTGTAGGAATGCACACCATATATTTAGTAGCAGCTGCCAGGGTGCAATGTCGAAAAACAGTATGTACTATGCAAAAAAGGCAGCACTCACTGGTCATTTGTAAGTAAAATTTAGCTTTTAATAATACAAAAAGTTCAAATCTTGGGAAAAACATGACGTTTCGATGCCTAACTGGCATCTTTTTCAAATGTCCTAAAAGGTAGGACACTTTGGATTTACCTTTTGGGACATTTGAAAAAGATGCCAGTTAGGCATCGAAACGTCATGTTTTTCCCAAGATTTGAACTTTTTGCATTATTAAAAGCTAAATTTTACTTACAAATGACCAGTGAGTGCTGCCTTTTTTGCATAATATATATATATATATTTTTTTATTTTTTTATTATTTCATCTATAACCAGCTAGTGAGGATATGGGTAGAGAGAGATATATAGATAGATACACACACACACACATATACATACATACACACACCAAAACAATCTTCTGGGGTTGCTGTGTTCCTTGTACAGAGAGGAATTGCATGGTATTTCGGAGCTGGACGGACCGTAATAGGCGGGATCAGTCTGATATACTACAGGAAAGCTCTACATTCTGAAAAGTATTACTGGGCTAAAAGAAGCTGCACCCAGGTGGTAAATCGCCATAACCATAGAACAGGCTAACAATGGCTTTGAGACGGGTGTGTGTGTGTGTGTGTGTGTGTGTGTGTGTGTGTGTGTGTGTGTGTGTGTGTGTGTGTGTGTATATATATATATATATATATATATATATATATATATATATATATATATATATATATATATATAAATAACAGCACCTTGAGGATAGTGTAAGTTTTTTTTTTTTAAATATAGTAAGCTCTGTGATGCCGCCTATATTACCTGACTAGGTATCTCTAGTAGCCCCCGCCACCCAGAGTCTGTTTGTACCAAAAAACATAATTTATGCTTACCTGATAAATTTATTTCTCTTGTAGTGTGTTCATTCCACGGGTCATCCATTACTTATGGATATATTCTCCTTCCCAACAGGAAATTGCAAGAGGATCACCCAAGCAGAGCTGCTATATAGCTCCTCCCCTCACATGTCATATCCAGTCATTCAACCGAAACAAGACGAGAAAGGAGAAACTATAGGGTGCAGTGGTTACTGGAGTTTTAATTTAAATTTAGAACTGCCTCAAAAAGACAGGGCGGGCCGTGGACTGAACACACTACAAGAGAAATAAATTTATCAGGTAAGCATAAATTATGTTTTCTCTTGTTAAGTGTGTTCAGTCCACGGGTCATCCATTACTTATGGGATACCAATACCAAAGCTAAAGTACACGGATGATGGGAGGGACAAGGCAGGAACATTAAACAGAAGGAACCACTGCCTGTAGAACCTGTCTCCCAAAAACAGCCTCCGAAGAAGCAAAAGTGTCAAATTTGTAACATTTTGAAAAGGTATGAAGTGAAGACCAAGTTGCAGCCTTGCAAATCTGTTCAACAGAGGCCTCATTCTTAAAGGCCCAGGTGGAAGCCACAGCTCTAGTGGAATGAGCTGTAATTCTTTCAGGGGGCTGCTGTCCAGCAGTCTCATAGGCTAAACGAATTATGCTACGAAGCCAAAAAGAGAGAGAGGTGGCCGAAGCCTTTTGACCTCTCCTCTGTCCAGAATAAACGACAAACAGAGAAGTTTGCCGAAAATCTTTAGTTGCCTGTAAGTAGAACTTCAGGGCACGGACTACATCCAGATTATGCAAAAGACGTTCCTTCTTTGAAGAAGGATTAGGACATAATGATGGAACAACAATCTCTTGATTGATATTCCTGTTAGAAACTACCTTAGGCAAAAACCCAGGTTTAGTATGCAGAACTACCTTGTCTGAATGAAAAATCAGATAAGGAGGATCACAATGTAAGGCAGATAACTCAGAGACTCTTCGAGCCGAGGAAATAGCCATCAAAAACAGAACTTTCCAAGATAAACGTTTAATATCAATGGAATGAAGGGGTTCAAACGGAACACCTTGAAGAACTTTAAGAACTAAGTTTAAGCTCCACGGCGGAGCAACAGTCTTAAACACAGGCTTAATCCTAGCTAAAGCCTGACAAAAAGCCTGAACGTCTGGAACTTCTGCCAGGCGTTTGTGTAAAAGAATAGACAGAGCAGAAATCTGTCCCTTTAACGAACTAGCAGATAAACCCTTTTCTAAACCCTCTTGTAGAAAAGACAATATCCTAGGAATCCTGACCTTACTCCATGAGTAACTCTTGGATTCACACCAATATAAATATTTACGCCATATCTTATGGTAAATTTTTCTGGTAACTGGTTTCCGAGCCTGTATTAATGTATCAATAACCGACTCCGAGAAACCACGCTTTAATAGAATCAGGCGTTCAATCTCCATGCAGTCAGCCTCAGAGAAATTAGGCTTGGATGGTTGAAAGGACCCTGAATTAGAAGGTCCTGTCTCAGAGGTAGAGACCATGGTGGACAGGACGACATGTCCACTAGGTCTGCATACCAGGTCCTGCGTGGCCACGCAGGCGCTATCAAAATCACTGATGCTCTCTCCTGTTTGATCCTGGCAATCAATCGAGGCAGCAACGGAAACGGAGGAAACACATAAGCCATCTTGAAACCCCAAGGGGCTGCTAGAGCATCTATCAGCACCGCTCCCGGGTCCCTGGATCTGGATCTGTAACAAGGAAGCTTGGCGTTCTGGCGAGACGCCATGAGATCCAGTTCTGGTTTGCCCCAACGATGAATCAGTTGAGCAAAGACCTCCGGATGAAGTTCCCACGCCCCCGGATGAAAAGTCTGGCGACTTAGAAAGTCCGCCTCCCAGTTCTCCACGCCTGGGATGTGGATCGCTGACAGGTGGCAAGAGTGAGACTCTGCCCAGCGAATTATCTTGGAGACTTCTAACATCGCTAGGGAACTCCTGGTTCCCCCTTGATGGTTGATGTAAGCCACAGTCGTGATGTTGTCCGACTGAAATCTGATGAACCTCAGTGTTGCTAACTGAGGCCAAGCTAGAAGAGCATTGAATATTGCTCTTAATTCCAGAATATTTATTGGGAGGAGTTTCTCCTCCTGAGTCCACGATCCCTGAGCCTTCAGGGAGTTTCAGACTGCACCCCAGCCTAGTAGGCTGGCATCTGTTGTTACAATCGTCCAATCTGGCCTTTGGACAGATGAACCCGCGACAACCACTAGAGAAGAGAATCTCTGGCATCCTGGTCCAGATTCAGTAGAGGGGACAGATCTGAATATCCCCATTCCACTGACTTAGCATGCATAATTGCAGCAGTCTGAGATGCAGGCGCGCAAATGGCACTATGTCCATTGCCGCGACCATTAAGCCGATTACTTCCATGCACTGAGCTACTGATGGCCTTGGAATGGAATGAAGGACACGGCAAGCATTTAGAATCTTTGATAACCTGGACTCCGTCAGGTAAATCTTCATCTCTACAGAATGTATCAGAGTCCCTAGAAAAGGAACCCTTGTGAGTGGTAACAGAGAACTCTTTTCCACGTTCACTTTCCACCCATGCGACCTCAGAAATGCAAGAACTCTCTCTGTATGAGACTTTGCATTTTGAAAACTCGACGCTTGTATCAGAATGTCGTCTAGGTACGGAGCCACCGCTATGCCTCGCGCTCTTAGTACCGCCAGAAGTGAGCCCAGAACCTTTGTAAAAATTCTCGGGGCCGTAGCTAACCCGAAGGGAAGAGCTACAAACTGGTAATGCCTGTCTAGAAAGGCAAACCTTAGGATCCTGGACATCTCTTGCCCAGGCCTGGGCAAAGAGAGAGAGTCTGCCCCCACTAGATCCGTTTCCGGATAGGGGGCCCTTCCTTCATGCTGTCTTAGGGGCAGAAGTAGGCTTTCTGGCCTGCTTGCCCTTGTTCCAGGACTGGTTGCTTTTGCAACCCTGTCTGTAACGAGCAGCAGTTCCTTCCTGTTTTGGAGCGGAGGAAGTTGATGCTGCTCCTGCCTTGAAATTACGAAAGGCACGAAAATTAGACTGTTTGGCCTTTGATTTGGCCCTATCCTGAGGAAGGGAGTGACCCTTACCTCCAGTAATGTCAGCAATAATTTCTTTCAAGCCGGGCCCGAATAAGGTTTGCCCTTTGAAAGGAATATTAAGCAATTTAGATTTAGAAGTCACATCTGCTGACCATGATTTAAGCCATAACGCTCTGCGCGCCTGGATGGCAAAACCGGAGTTCTTAGCCGTTAGTTTGGTTAAGTGCACAACGGCGTCCGAAACAAATGCATTAGCTAGCTTAAGTGCTTTAAGCTTGTTCATGATCTCATCCAATGGTGCTGTGCGAATAGCCTCTTCTAGAGACTCAAACCAGAAAGCCGCCGCAGCAGTGACGGGCGCAATGCATGCAAGGGGCTGTAATATAAAACCTTGTTGAACAAACATTTTCTTAAGGTAACCTTCTAATTTTTTATCCATTGGATCTGAGAAAGCACAACTATCCTCCACCGGGATAGTGGTGCGCTTAGCTAAAGTAGAAACTGCTCCCTCCACCTTAGGGACCGTCTGCCATAAGTCTCGTGTGGTGGCGTCTATTGGGAACATTTTTCTAAATATCGGAGGAGGGGAAAAGGGCACACCGGGTCTATCCCACTCCTTGGTAATAATCTCTGTAAGCCTTTTAGGTATAGGAAAAACGTCAGTACACACCGGCACCGCATAGTATTTATCCAGCCTACATAACTTCTCTGGGATTGCGACCGTGTCACAATCATTCAGAGCCGCTAACAACTCCCCTAGCAATATACGGAGGTTCTCAAGCTTAAATTTAAAATTTATGGGGAGGAGCTATATAGCAGCTCTGCTTGGGTGATCCTCTTGCAACTTCCTGTTGGGAAGGAGAATATATCCATAAGTAATGGATGACCCGTGGACTGAACACACTTAACAAGAGAAAATGGATTAAAAGAATGGTTTACAGGCGCAAAAAAGTGCTTAGAACTGAAAATGAATCAGTTAGCATTCATGAGGTCAATAAATAAATAGATAAATTCATACAAGTTGATACAAATTGTTACAGAATTGTTAATACAAAAAGTAATTATAGTATAAAAAAGTCCAATGACTGTAGTCCAAAGATAAAACAAATAAATGGCTAAAAAGTTCCCACGTGAAATGAATTAAATAAAGCAAACTCCAGGTAAGTTGGTGTGCCCACAGAGACCAATAGTAGTAGATAGACTTCCTACTTAAAATAAATTACCTCAATCAAAATGAGGTAAGTGCCGCACAGGTTGTTAAGTAGTTGGTTCTCTCTAGTCGTTGGCTCCTTGTATGTGTATATAGATCCACTTCTTTCTGTACCTCAAAAAGAGATTTTTCCTCCTTGATTGTGCACTCAGAAGGATCGAAATGCCATTTGGAATCGATCTTTTGTAACACTGCTTGTAGTTGCAGCTTGACGATTGTGGAACACCCAAGCAAAAGGGCTGTACTATATATAAAATAGGATGTCACAGGCATAACAGAATCACTTCAACATGGAAGAGATTATAAAATTGTGTTGTATAAACAAAGTAAGGTAACATAAGAAAAAAGAAACCCATCAGTGTTGAAATAGCACTGAATATATATGAATATATATATATATATATATATATATATATATATATATATATATGTGTGTATGTATGTATGTGTGTGTGACCCGGGTAATGTATGCCCCAGACAGAATACATCACCTCAACATGAGAGAAAATAATATTGTGTTAAGTATATGAAAACATGTAAGTACATATATTAGTGTCCTGATTAGATAGATAGATAGATAGATAGATAGATAGATAGATAGATATATACAGGGAGTGCAGAATTATTAGGCAAATGAGTATTTTGACCACATCATCCTCTTTATGCATGTTGTCTTACTCCAAGCTGTATAGGCTTGAAAGCCTACTGCCAATTAAGCATATTAGGTGATGTGCATCTCTGTAATGAGAAGGGGTGTGGTCTAATGACATCAACACCCTATATCAGGTGTGCATAATTATTAGGCAACTTCCTTTCCTTTGGCAAAATGGGTCAAAAGAAGGACTTGACAGGCTCAGAAAAGTCAAAAATAGTGAGATATCTTGCAGAGGGATGCAGCACTCTTAAAATTGCAAAGCTTCTGAAGCGTGATCATCGAACAATCAAGCGTTTCATTCAAAATAGTCAACAGGGTCGCAAGAAGCGTGTGGAAAAACCAAGGCGCAAAATAACTGCCCATGAACTGAGAAAAGTCAAGCGTGCAGCTGCCAAGATGCCACTTGCCACCAGTTTGGCCATATTTCAGAGCTGCAACATCACTGGAGTGCCCAAAAGCACAAGGTGTGCAATACTCAGAGACATGGCCAAGGTAAGAAAGGCTGAAAGACGACCACCACTGAACAAGACACACAAGCTGAAATGTCAAGACTGGGCCAAGAAATATCTCAAGACTGATTTTTCTAAGGTTTTATGGACTGATGAAATGAGAGTGAGTCTTGATGGGCCAGATGGATGGGCCCGTGGCTGGATTGGTAAAGGGCAGAGAGCTCCAGTCCGACTCAGACGCCAGCAAGGTGGAGGTGGAGTACTGGTTTGGGCTGGTATCATCAAAGATGAGCTTGTGGGGCCTTTTCGGGTTGAGGATGGAGTCAAGCTCAACTCCCAGTCCTTCTGCCAGTTTCTGGAAGACACCTTCTTCAAGCAGTGGTACAGGAAGAAGTCTGCATCCTTCAAGAAAAACATGATTTTCATGCAGGACAATGCTCCATCACACGCGTCCAAGTACTCCAGAGCGTGGCTGGCAAGAAAGGGTATAAAAGAAGAAAATCTAATGACATGGCCTCCTTGTTCACCTGATCTGAACCCCATTGAGAACCTGTGGTCCATCATCAAATGTGAGATTTACAAGGAGGGAAAACAGTACACCTCTCTGAACAGTGTCTGGGAGGCTGTGGTTGCTGCTGCACGCAATGTTGATGGTGAACAGATCAAAACACTGACAGAATCCATGGATGGCAGGCTTTTGAGTGTCCTTGCAAAGAAAGGTGGCTATATTGGTCACTGATTTGTTTTTGTTTTGTTTTTGAATGTCAGAAATGTATATTTGTGAATGTTGAGATGTTATATTGGTTTCACTGGTAAAAATAAATAATTGAAATGGGTATATATTTGTTTTTTGTTAAGTTGCCTAATAATTATGCACAGTAATAGTCACCTGCACACACAGATATCCCCCTAAAAACATAATTTATGTAAGAACTTACCTGATAAATTCATTTCTTTCATATTAGCAAGAGTCCATGAGCTAGTGACGTATGGGATATACATTCCTACCAGGAGGGGCAAAGTTTCCCAAACCTCAAAATGCCTATAAATACACCCCTCACCACACCCACAAATCAGTTTAACGAATAGCCAAGAAGTGGGGTGATAAGAAAAAAGTGTGAAGCATAAATATAAGGAATTGGAATAATTGTGCTTTATACAAAAAAATCATAACCACCACAAAAAAGGGTGGGCCTCATGGACTCTTGCTAATATGAAAGAAATGAATTTATCAGGTAAGTTCTTACATAGATTATGTTTTCTTTCATGTAATTAGCAAGAGTCCATGAGCTAGTGACGTATGGGATAATGACTACCCAAGATGTGGATCTTCCACGCAAGAGTCACTAGAGAGGGAGGGATAAAATAAAGACAGCCAATTCCGCTGAAAATAATCCACACCCAAAAATAAAGTTTAAATCTTATAAAGAAAAAAACTGAAAATATAAGCAGAAGATTCAAACTGAAACAGCTGCCTGAAGTACTTTTCTACCAAAAACAGCTTCAGAAGAAGAAAACATCAAAATGGTAGAATTTAGTAAAAGTATGCAAAGAAGACCAAGTTGCTGCTTTGCAAATCTGATCAACCGAAGCTTCATTCCTAAACGCCCAGGAAGTAGAAACTGACCTAGTAGAATGAGCTGTAATCCTTTGAGGCGGAGTTTTACTCGACTTGACATAAGCATGATGAATTAAAGATTTCAACCAAGATGCCAAAGAAATGGCAGAGGCCTTCTGACCTTTCCTAGAACCGGAAAAGATAACCAATAGACTAGAAGTCTTTCGGAAATTCTTAGTGGCTTCAACATAATATTTCAAAGCTCTAACTACATCCAAAGAATGCAATGATTTCTCCTTAGAATTCTTAGGATTAGGACATAATGAAGGAACCACAATTTCTCTACTAATGTTGTTAGAATTCACAACCTTAGGTAAAAATTTAAAATTAGTTCGCAACACCGCCTTATCCTGGTGAAAAATCAGAAAAGGAGACTCACAAGAAAGAGTAGATAATTCAGAAACTCTTCTGGCAGAAGAGATGGCCAAAAGGAACAAAACTTTCCAAGAAAGTAATTGAATGTCCAATGAATGCATAGGTTCAAACGGAGGAGCCTGAAGAGCCCCCAGAACCAAATTCAAACTCCAAGGAGGAGAAATTGACTTAATGACAGGTTTTATACGAACCAAAGCTTGTACAAAACAATGAATATCAGGAAGATTAGCAATCTTTCTGTGAAAAAGAACAGAAAGAGCAGAGATTTGTCCTTTCAAGGAACTTGCGGACAAACCTTTATCCAAACGATCCTGAAGAAACTGTAAAATGCTCGGAATTCTAAAAGAATGCCAGGAAAAATGATGAGAAAGACACCAAGAAATATAAGTCTTCCAGACTCTATAATATATCTCCCTAGATACGGATTTACGAGCCTGTAACATAGTATTAATCACAGAGTCAGATAAACCTCTGACTAAGAATCAAGCGTTCAATCTCCATACCTTTAAATTTAAGGATTTCAGATACTGGTGGAAAAAAGGACCTTGCGACAGAAGGTCTGGTCTTAACGGAAGAGTCCACGGTTGGCAAGAGGCCATCAGGACAAGATCCGCATACCAAAACCTGTGAGGCCATGCTGGAGCTACCAGCAGAACAAACGAGCATTCCTTCAGAATCTTGGAGAATACTCTTGGAAGAAGAACTAGAGGCGGAAAGATATAGGCAGGATGATACTTCCAAGGAAGTGACAATGCATCCACTGCTTCCGCTTGAGGATCCCTGGATCTGGACAGATACCTGGGAAGTTTCTTGTTTAGATGAGAGGCCATCAGATCTATTTCTGGAAGTCCTCACATTTGAACAATCTGAAGAAAAACCTCTGGGTGAAGAGACCATTCGCCCGGATGTAACGTTTGTCGACTGAGATAATCCGCTTCCCAATTGTCTATACCTGGGATATGAACCGCAGAAACTAGACAGGAGCTGGATTCCGCCCATACCAGAATTCGAGATACCTCTTTCATAGCCAGAGGACTAATTTGTAAAACTGATTTGTGGCTGTGGTGAGGGGTGTATTTATAGGCATTTTGAGGTTTGGGAAACTTTGCCCCTCCTGGTAGGAATGTATACGTCACTAGCTCATGGACTCTTGCTAATTACATGAAAGAAATAGCTATAACTAAAAACAAACTAAAAACTACTTCCAAAACTATTCAGCTTTGATATTAATGAGTTTTTTGGGTTCATTGAGAACATGGTTGTTGTTCAATAATAAAATTAATCCTCAAAAATACAACTTGCCTAATAATTCTGCACTCCCTGTATATAGATATAGATATATATATAAAAACAAACAGAGAAAGTCGAGCACTCAACTAAGATTAAAAGCAAAAATGGAATGTTTAGTTACCGCATCTGGCCAAATGGGACAAGCCCAGGTACCTCGTCAAGGTTCCTTGAACCCAGGCCTGTCTGGGGTTAACTGCCTGTGACTCTGGGGACAGCACAGCTTCCTGTGAGTCCCAGCGAGCAGCCAGGGCTGAGTATGTTGCAGGGTCATGGGATGTGTACCCAGTCCAGTCAGAGTGCAGTCCCCTTCCGTGTTTTGTATATGTCTAGGATGATTACATAAGCCTGTGCACCCTTCACTTGTTCCCAGTTTGTTGGATTGAGAGCTTACATTGTGTAGCTGTTTTCGGGACCCAGGTTTTGGAAGGGACCTTGATGAGGTACTTGGGCTTGTCCCATTTGGCCAGATGCGGTAACTAACACTTCTATTTTTCCTTTTAATCTTAGCTGAGAGCTTGTTTTTTTGTGTGTTGTATTATTTTTTTTTCAATTTTCCCTATGGGCCTTGCACCCAGACCTGTCTGGGGTTAACTGCCTGTGACTCTGGGGACAGCACAGCTTCCTGTGAGTTCCAGTGAGCACCCAAGGCTGAGCATGTTGCAGGGTCACGGGATGTGTACCCAGTACAGTCTGAGAGTGCAGTCCCCTTCCGTGTTTTGTGTGTGTGTATATATATATATATATATATATATATATATATATATTTATCAAAGAGAGCACCAACAGTAAACCTAATCCTGCAACCCCCTATTAAGCCAATTAAACACTTTAACAGATTGCTGATTACGTTGTGCCACATTACATGGCTCTGATATGTTTTAAGTTGCAACATTTATACCGGTAACATTTATTCAGGGATCCCTGAAATAGGCTCAATTGAATTTGTTTGTTTTTTATTGCCCTAATAAATATTCATTTGATTTATCTCAATATGAGTGTGATGTATGCGCTGATTTGTTCTTAAAGGGACGGTGTCTGCAGTTTTGTATTTGATTGGCTTAATAGGGGGTTGCAGGATTAGGTTTACCGTTAGTGCTCTTTTTGATCAATTTAATTATCAATTATTTAAACATCCTGCACCAGGATCACAACAATTAATTATACAGGTGGTGCCCTGTCCCTAGCCACCCATATCATCACTAGCTGGTTATAGATTTAATAAAAAAATAATAATAAATTATATATTATATTAATATATAATATGTGTGTGTGACAGAAACTGCATTTTTATAAATATCACTCAATACTGTAATCATGTACAGAATTTCGAGCATTTGGGTATAATGGATTATTAACCCTGAACTGCTGTGATATTATTGAAAGCCAGAGTAGTACAAAGGCAAACACCAATGAATGCCAGTGTGGCATGCTCATACCAGCATGATAGTAGTTCTAGCTATGAAATTTAGCATATCCTATACAGAATATTCCACCTACAGAACCCTAGAGATGGTCCTGTAGCTGTAAACCGCTATTACTGTATATAGAAAGCAGTAAAATAAATTGCGACAGTGAACTGCCATTAGACACCACCAGGCGGCAGGCCACACCAATAAATTACAGAAAGAAACTTTCTTATATCATTTTTTTTAATATTTTTTTTTGTCTTTGTATATGGGACTGCCAAAGAAAAAGAAAAATAAGGAAGATTGATCCTCAAATGATCAAAAGCACTCTGACTTACTAAGAGCTAACCTGATATGGTGTGAAAATGTCATACAAAACCCTTATCACATTAATCTATATAATAAAGGAGAAATGCTAGGATGCTGTTAACTTTCTGTGCAGCTTTGGATAGCAATATACAGTCTGTCTGCAAGGAGCTCTATGTACACACAGATCAGAGGCCCAATACGAGGCTAGGATTAAGATAACCCCTAAACTATGCATTGCAAACACAGATAAATATGCCCAGCATGTAAATGCTCAAAACCACCACCAGGTGGTGATAAATAAATGTGAATCCCTGCTATATAGAGCAGAGAACAGAGCCTTATAAAAATAAATGTGTACTTAATAAGCACAGTATAAAAAGAGCCAACATTTTTTATTCTCAATAAAAACATTTTTTTAAAAAGTAAAAATTTACAAACTCATACACAGAGTAAGGATAGCACGGTCCACAATTTACAGCTGAGCTGACGCGTTTGCACCAAAATAGACCTAAGGTGGGAAGCATTAACCCTTCCGCCGCCGGTCTAGAGTCCTGAGACAGACTCCAACGCCAAAAGGGCAGTAACGTACTAATACTAAATGCCCAGCATGATTCAATGGAGACAGGAAGCTGTTGGTCTGCCAGAACACGCCACTTCAATAAAGCTGTTTAATAAATAGAACCCATGATAGTTAAACTACACGGCACAGCACCCTAACACATCCCATATTATTCAAAAGGATGGATCCATTACACCCTCGTCAGAGAGATCTAGGGAAAAATATGTATGGCCTCTATATACCGCACTTAGCTCAATAACGGCCCTCTGAAAACGTCATGCTACTAAATATAAAAATTAAGCAATCTTCAGCTCAGACGTCTAGTAATAACTGTCTGGCTTACAGTGTAACACACAACAAAAAACATAATTTATGTAAGAACTTACCTGATAAATTCATTTCTTTCATATTAACAAGAGTCCATGAGCTAGTGACGTATGGGATATACATTCCTACCAGGAGGGGCAAAGTTTCCCAAACCTTAAAATGCCTATAAATACACCCCTCACCACACCCACAAATCAGTTTAACGAATAGCCAAGAAGTGGGGTGATAAGAAAAAAAGTGCGAAGCATATAAAATAAGGAATTGGAATAATTGTGCTTTATACAAAAAATCATAACCACCACAAAAAAGGGTGGGCCTCATGGACTCTTGTTAATATGAAAGAAATGAATTTATCAGGTAAGTTCTTACATAAATTATGTTTTCTTTCATGTAATTAACAAGAGTCCATGAGCTAGTGACGTATGGGATAATGACTACCCAAGATGTGGATCTTTCCACACAAGAGTCACTAGAGAGGGAGGGATAAAATAAAGACAGCCAATTCCTGCTGAAAATAATCCACACCCAAAATAAAGTTTAACAAAAAACATAAGCAGAAGATTCAAACAGAAACCGCTGCCTGAAGAACTTTTCTACCAAAAACTGCTTCAGAAGAAAATACATCAAAATGGTAGAATTTAGTAAAAGTATGCAAAGAGGACCAAGTTGCTGCTTTGCAGATCTGGTCAACCGAAGCTTCATTCCTAAACGCCCAGGAAGTAGAAACTGACCTAGTAGAATGAGCTGTAATTCTTTGAGGCGGAATTTTACCCGACTCAACATAGGCAAGATGAATTAAAGATTTCAACCAAGATGCCAAAGAAATAGCAGAAGCTTTCTGGCCTTTCCTAGAACCGGAAAAGATAACAAATAGACTAGAAGTCTTACGGAAAGATTTCGTAGCTTCAACATAATATTTTAAAGCTCTAACAACATCCAAAGAATGCAATGATTTCTCCTTAGAATTCTTAGGATTAGGACATAATGAAGGAACCACAATTTCTCTACTAATGTTGTTGGAATTCACAACTTTAGGTAAAAATTCAAAAGAAGTTCGCAACACCGCCTTATCCTGATGAAAAATCAGAAAAGGAGACTCGCACGAAAGAGCAGATAATTCAGAAACTCTTCTAGCAGAAGAGATGGCCAAAAGGAACAAAACTTTCCAAGAAAGTAATTTAATGTCCAATGAATGCATAGGTTCAAACGGAGGAGCTTGAAGAGCTCCCAAAACCAAATTCAAACTCCATGGAGGAGAAATTGACTTAATGACAGGTTTTATACGAACCAAAGCTTGTACAAAACAATGAATATCAGGAAGAATAGCAATCTTTCTGTGAAAAAGAACAGAAAGAGCGGAGATTTGTCCTTTCAAAGAACTCGCGGACAAACCCTTATCTAAGCCATCCTGAAGAAACTGTAAAATTCTCGGTATTCTAAAAGAATGCCAAGAAAAATGATGAGAAAGACACCAAGAAATATAAGTCTTCCAGACTCTATAATATATCTCTCGAGATACAGATTTACGAGCCTGTAACATAGTATTAATCACGGAGTCAGAGAAACCTCTATGACCAAGAATCAAGCGTTCAATCTCCATACCTTTAAATTTAAGGATTTGAGATCCTGATGGAAAAAAGGACCTTGCGACAGAAGGTCTGGTCTTAACGGAAGAGTCCACGGTTGGCAAGATGCCATCCGGACAAGATCCGCATACCAAAACCTGTGAGGCCATGCCGGAGCTATTAGCAGAACAAACGAGCATTCCCTCAGAATCTTGGAGATTACTCTTGGAAGAAGAACTAGAGGCGGAAAGATATAGGCAGGATGATACTTCCAAGGAAGTGACAATGCATCCACTGCCTCCGCCTGAGGATCCCGGGATCTGGACAGATACCTGGGAAGTTTCTTGTTTAGATGAGAGGCCATCAGATCTATCTCTGGGAGCCCCCACATTTGAACAATCTGAAGAAATACCTCTGGGTGAAGAGACCACTCGCCCGGATGCAACGTTTGGCGACTGAGATAATCCGCTTCCCAATTGTCTACACCTGGGATATGAACCGCAGAGATTAGACAGGAGCTGGATTCCGCCCAAACCAAAATTCGAGATACTTCTTTCATAGCCAGAGGACTGTGAGTCCCTCCTTGATGATTGATGTATGCCACAGTTGTGACATTGTCTGTCTGAAAACAAATGAACGATTCTCTCTTCAGAAGAGGCCAAAACTGAAGAGCTCTGAAAACTGCACGAAGTTCCAAGATATTGATCGGTAATCTCACCTCCTGAGATTCCCAAACTCCTTGTGCCGTCAGAGATCCCCACACAGCTCCCCAACCTGTGAGACTTGCATCTGTTGAAATTACAGTCCAGGTCGGAAGAACAAAAGAAGCCCCTTGAATTAGACGATGGTGATCTGTCCACCACGTTAGAGAGTGCCGAACAATCGGTTTTAAAGATATTAATTGATATATCTTCGTGTAATCCCTGCACCATTGGTTCAGCATACAGAGCTGAAGAGGTCGCATGTGAAAACGAGCAAAGGGGATCGCGTCCGATGCAGCAGTCATAAGACCTAGAATTTCCATGCATAAGGCTACCGAAGGGAATGATTGAGACTGAAGGTTTCGACAGGCTGTAATCAATTTTAGACGTCTCTTGTCTGTTAAAGACAAAGTCATGGAAACTGAATCTATCTGGAAACCCAGAAAGGTTACCCTTGTTTGAGGAATCAAAGAACTTTTTGGTAAATTGATCCTCCAACCATGATCTTGAAGAAACAACACAAGTCGATTCGTATGAGACTCTGCTAAATGTAAAGACGGAGCAAGTACCAAGATATCGTCCAAATAAGGAAATACCACAATACCCTGTTCTCTGATTACAGACAGAAGGGCACCGAGAATCTTTGTGAAAATTCTTGGAGCTGTAGCAAGGCCAAACGGTAGAGCCACAAATTGGTAATGCTTGTCTAGAAAAGAGAATCTCAGGAACTGATAATGATCTGGATGAATCGGAATATGCAGATATGCATCCTGTAAATCTATTGTGGACATATAATTCCCTTGCTGAACAAAAGGCAATATAGTCCTTACAGTTACCATCTTGAACGTTGGTATCCTTACATAGCGATTCAATAATTTTAGATCCAGAACTGGTCTGAAGGAATTCTCCTTCTTTGGTACAATGAAGAGATTTGAATAAAACCCCATCCCCTGTTCCGGAACTGGAACTGGCATAATTACTCCAGCCAACTCTAGATCTGAAACACAATTCAGAAATGCTTGAGCTTTCACTGGATTTACTGGGACATGGGAAAGAAAAAATCTCTTTGCAGGAGGTCTCATCTTGAAACCAATTCTGTACCCTTCTGAAACAATGTTCTGAATCCAAAGATTGTGAACAGAATTGATCCAAATTTCTTTGAAAAAACGTAACCTGCCCCCTACCAGCTGAACTGGAATGAGGGCCGTACCTTCATGTGAACTTAGAAGCAGGCTTTGCCTTTCTAGCAGGCTTGGATTTATTCCAGACTGGAGATGGTTTCCAAACTGAAACTGCTCCTGAGGACGAAGGATCAGGCTTTTGTTCTTTGTTGAAACGAAAGGATCGAAAACGATTGTTAGCCCTGTTTTTACCTTTAGACTTTTTATCCTGTGGTAAAAAAGTTCCTTTCCCACCAGTAACAGTTGAAATAATAGAATCCAACTGAGAACCAAATAATTTGTTTCCCTGGAAAGAAATGGAAAGTAGAGTTGATTTAGAAGCCATATCAGCATTCCAAGTCTTAAGCCATAAAGCTCTTCTGGCTAAGATAGCCAGAGACATAAATCTAACATCAACTCTAATAATATCAAAAATGGCATCACAGATGAAATTATTAGCATGCTGGAGAAGAATAATAATATCATGAGAATCACGATTTGTTACTTGTTGCGCTAGAGTTTCCAACCAAAAAGTTGAAGCTGCAGCAACATCAGCCAATGATATAGCAGGTCTAAGAAGATTACCTGAACATAGATAAGCTTTTCTTAGAAAAGATTCAATTTTTCTATCTAAAGGATCCTTAAACGAGGTACCATCTGATGTAGGAATGGTAGTACGTTTAGCAAGGGTAGAAATAGCCCCATCAACTTTAGGGATTTTGTCCCAAAATTCTAACCTGTCAGGCGGAACAGGATATAATTGCTTAAAACGTTTAGAAGGAGTAAATGAATTACCCAATCTATCCCATTCCTTAGCAATTACTGCAGAAATAGCATTAGGAACAGGAAAGACTTCTGGAATAACCGCAGGAGCTTAAAAAACCTTATCTAAACGTATAGAATTAGTATCAAGAGGACTAGAATCCTCTATTTCTAAAGCAATTAGTACTTCTTTAAGTAAAGAGCGAATAAATTCCATCTTAAATAAATATGAAGATTTATCAGCATCAATCTCTGAGACAGAATCCTCTGAACCAGAAGAGTCCAAAGAATCAGAATGATGGTGTTCATTTAAAAATTCATCTGTAGAAAGAGAAGATTTAAAAGACTTTTTACGTTTACTAGAAGGAGAAATAACAGACAAAGCCTTCTTTATGGATTCAGAAACAAAATCTCTTATGTTATCAGGAACATTCTGCACCTTAGATGTTGAGGGAACTGCAACAGGCAATGGCACATCACTAAAGGAAATATTATCTGCATTAACAAGTTTGTCATGACATTTAATACAAACAACAGCTGGAGGAATAGCTACCAAAAGTTTACAGCAGATACACTTAGCTTTGGTAGATCCAGCAGGCAGAGGTTTTTCTGTAGTATCTTCTGGCTCAGATGCAACGTGAGACATCTTGCAATATGTAAGAGAAAAAACAACATATAAAGCAAAATAGATCAAATTCCTTATAAGACAGTTTCAGGAATGGGAAAAAAATGCCAAACATCAAGCTTCTAGCAACCAGAAGCAAATAAAAAATGAGACTGAAATAATGTGGAGACAAAAGCGACGCCCATATTTTTTGGCGCCAAAAAAGACGCCCACATTATTTGGCGCCTAAATGCTTTTTGCGCCAAAAATGACGCAACATCCGGAACGCCGACATTTTTGGCGCAAAATAACGTCAAAAAATGACGCAACTTCCGGCGACACGTATGACGCCGGAAACCGAAATGAATTTTTGCGCCAAAAAAGTCCGCGCCAAAAATGACGCAATAAAATGAAGCATTTTCAGCCCCCGCGAGCCTAACAGCCCACAGGGAAAAAAGTCAAATTTTTGAGGTAAGAAAAAATATGATAATTAAAGCATAATCCCAAATATGAAACTGACTGTCTGGAAATAAGGAAAGTTGAACATTCTGAGTCAAGGCAAATAAATGTTTGAATACATATATTTAGAACTTTATAAATAAAGTGCCCAACCATAGCTTAGAGTGTCACAGAAAATAAGACTTACTTACCCCAGGACACTCATCTACATGTTTGTAGAAAGCCAAACCAGTACTGAAACGAGAATCAGTAGAGGAAATGGTAAATATAAGAGTATATCGTCGATCTGAAAAGGGAGGTAAGAGATGAATCTCTACGACCGATAACAGAGAACCTTATGAAATAGACCCCGTAGAAGGAGATCACTGCATTCAATAGGCAATACTCTCCTCACATCCCTCTGACATTCACTGCACGCTGAGAGGAAAACCGGGCTCCAACTTGCTGCGGAGCGCATATCAACGTAGAATCTAGCACAAACTTACTTCACCACCTCCCTTGGAGGCAAAGTTTGTAAAACTGATTTGTGGGTGTGGTGAGGGGTGTATTTATAGGCATTTTAAGGTTTGGGAAACTTTGCCCCTCCTGGTAGGAATGTATATCCCATACGTCACTAGCTCATGGACTCTTGTTAATTACATGAAAGAAATATCCCCCACATGGCCGGAATTCTGGTGCCATCCACAG
Source organism: Bombina bombina (assembly GCF_027579735.1). Taxonomy (NCBI): domain Eukaryota; kingdom Metazoa; phylum Chordata; class Amphibia; order Anura; family Bombinatoridae; genus Bombina; species Bombina bombina. Next base: position 996,480,602 of record NC_069501.1, read on the forward strand.
AGAGAGTGGACTAGGGATTAACCCACACAGAGACATTAAAAAGATGCCCAGATTTTAATCCCAACTGTGAAGAGATTATTATATTAATAGCCTCCAGACCTATATTAAATAAAGGGTTAAACCCTTAAGTGCTTAGCCTTCTCACCTAGAAGGGAAACGCACTTACCTCTGGAGTCCAGCTGCAGGGCAGGAACAGCTTCTCAGGTATGACAGATTCAGCCGACCTCTGGCGGGGACCTGAAGAGAAAGAATCCTTGCTTGCAGGGAAAAGTACCCATTAAAGGATTAAATATCTTCAGACACCATCTTCGCACATCCATCCTGATGTATAAGACAAAGAATGACTGGGGGTTTAATGGAAAGTGGGAGAGATATTTAACAGCATTGCTGGGGTGTTTTTGGCCTCCTCATGGTGGCCAGGAGTTGAATTCCCACTAGAAATTAAAATGGATTAGTGGACTCTCATTGCCATTGGAAAGAAAATGAATGGATGTATGTATGTATGTATGTATACACACAGATATATATATATATATATATATATATATATATATATATATATATATATATATATATATATATATATATATATATATATATATAAAACACGGAAGGGAACTGCACTCTCATACCGGACCGGGTACACATCCTATGACCCTGCAACATGCTTAGCCCTGGGTGCCACTGGCACTCACAGGAAGCTGTGCTGTCCCCAGAGTCACAGACAGTTAACCCCAGACAGGTCTGGGTGCAAGAACCATAGGGTCATACCCGGTTCGGTATGAGAGTGCAGTTCCCTTCAGTGTTTTGTATATGTCTAGGGTGATTACATATGCCTGTGCACCCTACCCTTGTTCCCAGTTTGTTTGGATTTGAAAGCTTTCATTGTGTGGCTATTTTAGGGTCCCAGGTATTGGAAAGGACCTTGACGAGGTACCTAGGCTTGTCTCATTTGGCCAGGTGCGGTAACTAACCTTTCCATTTTTGCTTTTAAATCTTAGCTGAGAGCTTGTAAGTGAGAGCTGGGTTTTCTCTGTGTGCTGTATTAATTTGTTTTGTAATTTTCCCTATGGTTCTTGCACCCAGACCTGTCTGGGGTTAACTGCCTATGGCTATGATATGTTTTGTATATGCCTAGGGTGATTACATATGCCTGTGCACCCTTCCCTTGTTCCAAGTTTGTTTGGATTTGAAAGCTTGCATTGAGTTTAGGGTCCCAGGTATTGGGAAGGACCTTGACGAGGTACCTGGGCTTGTCCCATTTGGCCAGATGCGGTAACTAAACATTCCATTTTTGCTTTTAAATCTTAGCTGAGAGCTTGTGAGTGAGTGCTGGGTTTTAATATATATATCACAAATATAGAAAGCACTCACAGGACTTCTCAATGGTGGGCCAACCAAAAGGCTTAGTATTTATTAACGTATATATACATATACACACACACATATATTATATATATATATATATATCCTTTTTTTATTTTATTTTTAAGCTTTATAATATTTGTATGCATACTACCCTATGTTATTGAAAAATAACACCCTACCTATTTGCCAGGAATATGGTATTCACTGCATAATTTTATTTGTATACATTTCAATTGTTTTTTCATTGTTACATCTATATTTATAGTATAAGTTGTGTACGTTTATTTATAGAATATTTTTAGAATAGTGTCTGTGTGTAATTATAAGATATATATATACACACATACATACACACACTATAGCATATAGTTACAATTGCATATTAAATGGAAAATATACATTTTAATTTTATTAAAATTAAAAAATAGTACACACCCACCAAAAATATATACTTACCATCACTCTCTTGAAATTCCTCATAGAGGCGCTGCAGTTCCATCTCTTGGTCCTCAGTCCAAAGCACAACACGTGTTCCCTTGCTGTAACAAAGAAGTGCTACAAGTGGCGTAAAATGGAACCCATCATGACAATATCTTGTGAGTATATACAAGTATATATATATATATATATATATATATATATATATATATATATATATATATATATATATATATTATATGTGAAGTAGAATACAGCTGCAACAAGTGAAGCAGTAAGCTTTCTGGTACGGGATTGCGCAGAATCACAGGTTGATCTATAACAAATGCCTAAGCTGAACAAAAAATGTCCTATGTGCGTAATATACAAGATATTCTAATTATTTTTGCGGAGAAATGTGCAAAGTCTGCTACAGATATATTATTCAGTGAACGGGAGAACCCTTTCCTGGTAATCCCTAAAGTCAAATGCTATAAAGAAGGTACTGAAAATAAATCCAGCGCCTTAAGAACAATCCTTCTAAAAAAATAATAATGAAAAATATATTCAAATATACTAAATAGATGTATGAACATATAATAGTACACTAATGTAAATAACCTCTAGTGGTGGTCACATCCATAACACATTACATTTTGTAGTGAATATTCAGCAAAGTCCAAAAGTGAAGATAAGATACAGAAAAATAATAATAATAATAATAATAATAATAATATATATATAGTGACATAATGGTAAAAATTTGCAGCAAAGGTAATTTTTTTTTTTTTTTAAATTAAGTTACTTCATTAAATGTGCCTGAAAATGTTTGAAATAAACAGCAAAGACAATCTTACCCAGGACCACAAAACATTGCTATAGATAACTAGTTTTTAACATTCATGTTTCTTTAGTAATTATTGCCATGAATAATGTAAAACAATTTTAGCATAACTTCAGACTAATTTTAGTAACTTTCAAAAGCTGTTCTCTTTCCCACAAGATGCTTTTGGCATATACAAACTGCAGTGTTGAGACCACTCAATGCAGTAGAATTACATAATTAAGTACACATTTAAAAGATAATGCAATAGCACTTACTCTGAATTTCAAATAAGCAGTCAATTTTTTTCTGACAAATTAATTTTATCTCCCATTTTCTGGCCCTTTTATCATGTGACAGACATCAGCCAACCACAGACTAGTACAAGTATACCCTGTGAGCTTGTGCCCATGCTCAGTAGGATCTTGTTCCCCAGAAAGTGTGAACATAAAAAGATTGTGCAAAATTTGATAATGGAAGTAAATTGGAAAGGGTCTTAAGACTGCATGCTCTATCTGAACCATAAAAGTTTTTTTTTACTTGAGTGTCCCTTTAACTTATCCTATAAATAAAATTAAAATCTACAAAGTCATACAAAAATGTCTATATCTTGGCTCATATCAGCCAATATTTACAAGGAGAGATACCTGAGCCCCCAAAATGGAATGACAGAAATTGGCTACCCACCTTTACCCCTTTAAAGGTAGCTTCCCTTAGGAATCACAAGATGAAAAGAATAGAAAAGAAAAGAATAGAGAAAATATCCAGGAAAGTATTGACTAGGATATGAGCCAACATTGGTCTTGGTCTAACTTCACATCATTATAAGGTAAAAATATAATAATAGAAAAGGTGTATTGCTCACAACATCATCCTAAATTCAGGAGTCAGCTTTGCAGACCAGGAAAACTAGGTGGCGGAGTTGAAAAATAATCCCTGAAAACCAGTCATCAATAAATACACTGCCATTTTGAAGAGCTGTTACGTATTTAACAGCTCTCTTTTAACAGCACTTCACTCTGGCTACACTGTTATGGAAAACTTAGACAGTGCAGGCAGAGCACAGCACTGTTTGAACAGAACAGCCTAATGGGAAGCAGCGCTGCAAAGCAAAAGTGTTAACAGTTTTGCATGTGTACTGTTCTTTCTGAAGACATGCTGAATTTTCCGAGTTGACACTGCAGCATGGTATCAAAGTTAGTGGTTTGACAAACTGTACTCTAGCCTAATCTGCTGGAGACATAAAAATAAAAAATAATAAATATACAGAAAGGATCTGGGGGTGGGGGAACCCACTTTTCAGGTAGCAAAAGTCTGAAGTCACCATCTACATGTTGACTGACGTATAAAAGAAAATGAATTTTCTATCAAAGATTATTTTTTTGTTAATAAAACTTGTGGATGTCAGCTTGTCTAGCATTCTTAGTAAATTTTGAGATGAAAGGATTTTGTACAAATAAATATATATTGAAAAACCCTTGGATCCCATAATATGTGAGAAGAAGCACCAAGTACTATAATAAATGTTTTTGGTCAAGGAGAAATTAAAAGAAAGAAACTGGCTTTATGAGGCAACGTTATTCTGTTTCTAACATTCACAAAACCTTTGCAGTCATTTCTCACTTCTGGCAGGCGAAGGATGACAAACGATTGAACTCGCTGCCAGACGCCCGTCTCCTTGCCATTGACGCAGAGAGGGCGTTCGACCGGGTTTAATTGGATTATTTATTATTAACTTAGACTATTTTGGAATTAGAGGCGACTTTAAGAAACTTATTTAAACTTTGTACACAAGCCTACATGTCACAGTTATTCGTAATGGAGAGGTCTACTAGTCGTTCACTCTACACAGAGGCACCAGACAGGGTTGTCTACTCTCACCTCTACTTTTCATTATGGCTATTGAGCCTTTGGCTATTTATATCAGACAAGCAGTGGAGGGAGTAAGGATTGGCACTCGCCCCCTCAATTTGTCTCTAAATGCTGATGATCTAATATATCTACAGAACCCTGGCATTATGATACCAAAACATATCTATATTGCAACTATTTGAGAAAATTTCAGGATATAAAAAAGGCAAACCTTGATAAATCCAAGCTGATCCATCTAAAGAACTCTACAGATCTAACATCATTGTACTAAAGGTTTAGGACCTTTTAAATATTTAGGTATATGGCTACACACTAATCCTAATCTCATTTATAAACTAAACATACCTCTGGTACTTGCTCAATTTAATTCCTTACTTGCTGGGTGGTCTAAATGACCAATTTCTTTTTTAGGCCAAATTAACCCAATAAAGATGATGGCCATGCCTAAACTCTTATACCCCCTGCAACTGTTGCCTATTCTCCTAACTCAAGCTGATATGACTACTATCTCCAAAACTTTTTTTAGTTTTATCTGGAATAAAAAGAAGCCGCGTATAAACCGCCTCAAATTAGTCTTACCAATAGACAAAGGCGGTCTTAAGCTTCTGAATATAATGTGGTATAACTGGGCTACGTTGAGTAAGATGGTTTTTGAATGGTTGACTAGCACCTCTGTCTTCAACGATTGTAACTTAGAAGAATCTTTAGTGCATCCGCTACAGTTAGCTTTTTTACCCCATGCTCCACTACACTCGCAATACAATATTTTGTTTAGATAACCTTTAAGGGCTTGGGTGAAACTATGTGGATGGTGGGGATTATCACATAAAATTACAAAATATCTGCCACTCTGAGGAAATCCTGCCTTCTTATCAGGCATGACTACCCGAATTTTCAAGTTATGGGGAATGTGGTCTTAACACAATAGTTCAATTAATAGATCTTAATACTAATAAAATTCTTTATTTTACACAATTACAAGATAAATTTGATTTACCTCCAAATAGTATCTTTGCTTACCGTCAAAGCTCTCATTATGTAAAGCAATTGATAATTGAGGTTTTGGACTGCAAAAATAGTACCAATATTGATAAAATATGTACTTTGGTTAGACAAGGAAACTATTCCATCTCTCATATCTATAATTTAAATCGCTTCAGTTAAAGCACCACTTGTCCTGCAGAATTTGAGTGAAAGATGGAGCAGATTAAAAAAAATTGGATATTTTTGAAGATGTAATAATTAAAAGCAGGATACTCACAACTCGTGCCACCCTAGATATAGACTACAGAGAAACACAGGTCAAGTTGATTCATCTAAGCTACATCACCCCTAAATTAAGGTCTAAATTGGTCTTAAATGCAATAGAAAAATGTGCTAAATGTTCATTAGACAGTCCAGACATTGTGCACCTATTTGTGCCTGGCCCAAAATAGCCCAATTTTGGCACAAACTACAGTACTGGTTTTCAAGGGTGCATCAGAATGGATTAAACTCATCAATTCAAGATCTTTTTTTCTGAGAGGACATAACCATTCCTCATTGCATAACCGTTTTTTTTTAACACTTCAATACTTTTAGAAAGGAAACTGATTCTTAAAGGGGAATATCCTCAAAACCCCCACACCTGACACAATTTATACGTTTGATGCATACTCCATGCCTTATAGCAGTGTTTTTCATCCAGTGTGCCATGAGAGATCCTCAGGTGTGCCGCGGCAGACTGACAACAGTGTGACATTTTTTAAACTTTGCTTGTTTTTTACTCCCAGTGCAGGGGTAGTTTGTAGGAGGCATGGCATAACAGCACAAATATATATATATATATATATATATATATATATATATATATATATATATATATATATATATATATATATATTTATTTATATATATATATATATATATATATATATATCCACAATCAAATATTTATCTATTTTAATAACACACATTCACTTTTTTATGTGAATCGCCTGCATTGAACTTTTTTTTTTTTTTTTGTATTGTTTTGTATGTTATAATATATAATAGAAACTCCTAAATGCAAGATATGTAAAAGCAACAATCGGAATTAGCCAACAACATATTGTGAATATATTACTCTTGTCGACTATAGAAGTGGACTATATTTCATAGCACGTTCCAAGGATACTAATATGGAAACATATGTACTTTTCTTTTGTCTTGAAAATTAATAAATAAAGAAATAAAAAAGGAAGAGCCACAAACTAATATTGTTCATCTACAAACAATGGAAGATCCTGAACAAAACCTTGCCATTGAGACATGGAAGTAGGCATCAATCTGGAAAAATCCAAAAACCAGAGATATAAATAAAGTATCATAGAATTTATACATACTTATTGTATAAGTACACCCATATCCCTTCCCTCCTCTGTTTTGCCAAGTCTAGTCCCCTTTAAATAGGTTACCCGCTTATTTTAACTTCTACACTATAGAACCTTACATTTTCCAGTATTAAATCTCATTTTCCATTTACCAGCCAATTCTTCCAATTTTTGTGAATCCCTTTGCAATGCAATTTCATCCTGCATTGACCTAATGACCTTACACAACATTGCATAATTTGCAAAAAGAGATATTACTATTTAATACTCCAAGTTATTAATAAATATATTAAAAAGAACAGGACCCAATAATGATCGCCGGGGGACTGAACGAATTACATTAGTCAAATCTAAGAATGATCAATTTACTACTACTTGTTGCTCCCCGTCTTTTATCCAGTTATTTATCCAAGAGCAAATCAGCTATTCCCAGTCCCTAATTTTGTACAATAATTTGGCACTGTATCAAAAGCCTTTGCAAAATCCAAGTATATCACATCAATGTATTCCCTTTTATCTATATTTTTACTTACCTCCTCATATAATCTAATTGGATTAGTTTGACATGATATATATATGCCGATTTGAACTCAGGGGCATATTTATCAAGCTCTGTACGGAGCTTGATGCCCCGTGTTTTTGAACTCAGGGGCATATTTATCAAGCTCTGTATGGAGCTTGATGCCCCGTGTTTGGATCCCCAGAAACAGAAGTTATGAAGCAGCAGTCTAAAGACCGCTGCTCCATAACCTGTTCGCCTGCTCTGAGGCCGCGGACAGAAATCGCCAGAAATCAACCCGATCGAATACGATCAGTTTGATTGACAGCCCCTGCTAGCGACCGATTGGCCGCAAATCTGCAGGGGGTGGTATTGCACCAGCAGTTCACAAGAATGGCTGGTGCAATGATAAATGATGAGCATATTACATGATCCGCTATATCAAATCATGTACGCTCACACAGTCATAAATAGGCCCCATAATCTTGTTTACATGAATATATTAAAGAATATAATCCCTTCAAGTATCTTCCCCACTACTGATGTCAAGTCTTACTGGTTTATAGCTTCCTGGATAAGCCCCTCTTCCCTTTTTTAAAAAATGGCACTACAGCTTTACACTAGTCCTGGGGTACTATGCCTGAGAAGAATGAGTCTAAATTTTTGGCTATAACATTTCTAAATTCCCTTAAAATTCTTGGGTGTAGTATTCCATTTGGACCTGGAGTCTTATTTACCTTATTAGCCTGTTTTTCCTGATATCATCTGGAGATAGCCCAGTATGGGCTTGTATGTTCTAGTTTGTTTCAATGTATGTTCCATTGGTTCCTCTTGTGTATACTGAACAAAAGAACTGGTTTAGTACCTCAGCCTTCTCCCAGTCACTTTTAATCATGCTACCCATAAACTTTCATTTTCAATTTTGGTTAATTTGATTGGTTTTGTCCATGCTTTGTTACATTCCTTATATATTTGGAATGTCAAGTCTGTACTTTTTTCTTTTAATAATTTAAATGCCCTATGTTTTCTCCTAATTTCTCTTAACACATTTTTATTTAGCCATACTGTCTTAGACTTATTTATTTTACAACTATGTGGTATGTGTATATTTTAAAAAGTTTTGACCGTTACCCCCCCCCACAATTTATGCTATTTAATGTTTTTTCTTCAAACATTACAATTTGGATTCCTAAAATTAAAAGTCTTGGTTGAATCCTTGTAACACTGCTTAAGAAAAGTGATTTCAAATGTGACCATGCTATGATAACTTGCCCAATTATTATTTTTTTACTACTATGTCCGTTATTCTTTCTGTATTGTTTGATAGCACTAAATCCGACATAGCTTTATTTCTAGTTATCTTTAACAGCATTTAAAATCTAATCAACCTTAGCTGTTTTGCTAGTTTCATTGGCCAGGTTTATTTCAGGGTAGTTAAAATCTATCATAATTACAGCACTGGCCTTTCCTATTTGCATTTGCAGTTGAGCTTCCTCTATGTCACTAATGCTGGGGGGCTTGTAGCATGTTCCTTGTAATATTTTTTAGGATTTTATTCCCCCACTCTTTATTTGAACCCACAGAGACTCCTGTATCATAAACATTTCCCTTATTGCAGGCTTAAGGTCAGGTTTTATATACATGCAAACTCCTCCTACCCTGCCCCTCCCTAATTAAAGTATAACCCTTTAAGTTAAAGGGCCACTAAACCCAAAATCTTTCTTTCATGATTCAGATAGAGAATATAAATTTAAACAACATTACAATTTACTTCCATTATTTATTTTGCTTCATTTTTTAAATATCCTTAGTTGAAGAAAAAAGCAATGCACATGGTGAGCCAATCACACGATGCTTCTATGTGCAGCAACCAATCAGCAGCTAGTGAGCATATCTAGATATGCTTTTCATCAAAGAATATCAAGAGAATAAAACAAATTAGATAATATAAGTAAATTAGAAAGATGTTTAAAATTGCATTCTCTTTCTAAATCATAAAGAAAAAATGTGGGTGGCATGTCCCTTTAACTGCCCAGTCATGTGAATCATTCCACCCTGTTTCAGTTATACTGAAAATATCATAAGGTCTTATACAAAAAGCAAATAAAATCTTCACATTCCCTGGTGTGTAGTGGAAGTGAGATGCCTGGCTCTCATGGGAGATGAGTAGTCAATCTGAACTCAATGACTTTCCCTTCTAAAGTGGAGTCTGTCTGGAGCTGTGAAAGGTGTAGTTCTTACAATATAATGGAATTTTGAACAACCTTGAGATTACAGGGCCAGCAAATAAACACCCACATAGAGGAGGAAGGAGGAGCGAAAACCTGTTCATAATAGGATAGACAGAACTAAACTAGTAATGAAGGGCAATCCTAAAGCAAGCCACTGTTAAAATGGTAAAGAGAAAGTGGTCAATTCCTAACCAGGTAAATTTTGGCTAGGTCTGCAAAGAAATATATAAATACAATGAATACATTTTTCAGAGCTACTATGAAAAACAGGGTGTGTATCCATGAAACCTACGTCTCCTTTTTGAAGTCCTTGACGCTCTCAGCAAGTCCCATCTGCACCAGATGATTTATAATTTGCTTTCTAGTTCTGCTTCCAGGCTTCAGGTTAGCTAGTATATTATCCACCACATCTGTATCTAAACAGACAAACAAATTTATATATATAAAAAAACAAAAAAAAACTCACATACAAAAAAAAATAAGATTTTTTATATCTCAATTACAATTTGTCTTCGATGTGAGCAAACATTTTAGTCACTTTTGTTAATTATGATACATGGAAAAAAGAAAATTTATGCTTACCTGATAAATTTATTTCTTTTTTACACTATGAGTCCATGGATCATCTTAATTACTAATGGGATATTCACCTCATGGTCGGCAGGAGGAGGCAAAGAGCACCACAGCAGAGTTGTTAAATAGCTCCTCCCTTCCCTCCCATTCCAGTCAATCGACCGAAGTTAGGAAGAGAAAGGAAAAGCCAAGGTGCAGAGGTGTCTGACGTTTACAATAACCCACAACCTGTCTAAAAGAACAGGGCGGGCCGTGGACTCATCGTGTCAAAAAGAGATAAAATCATCAGGTAAGCATAAATTTTCTTTTCTTTTTTAAGACACGATGAGTCCACGGATCATCTTAATTACTAATGGGATTCAATACCCAAGCTAGAGTACACAGATGATACGGGAGGAACAAGACAGGGAACCTAAACGGAAGGTACCACTGCTTGAAGAACCTTTCTCCCAAAAGCGCCCTCATCCGAGGCAAAAGTGTCAAATTTGTAAAACTTTGAAAAAGTGTGAAGAGAAGACCAAGTTGCAGCCTTGCAAATCTGTTCCACAGAAGCTTCATTCTTGAATGCCCATGAGGAAGCAACAGCCCTTGTGGAATGAGCCGTAACCCTCTCGGGAGGCTGCTGTCCAGCAGTCTCATATGCAGAACGTATGATACTCTTCCACCAAAAAGAAAGAGAAGTAGCCGTAGCTTTCTTTCCAGTACGTTTGCCTGAGAAAATCACAAACAAAGAAGAAGACTGACTAAAGTCCTTAGTCACCTGCATACAAAATTTTGAAGCACAGACTTTGTCCAAATTGTGCAGAAGTCTTCTTTCTGAGAAGGATAAGGACCCAAAGAAGGAACAACAATCTCCTAATTAATGTTCCGATCAGAAACAACCTTAAGGAAGAAATCCTAGTTTAGTACGTAAAACTACCTTATCTGAATGGAGAATAAGATAAGGAGACTCCTACTGCAACTCCGAGAGCTCTGACACTCTACGAGCAGAAGAAATAGCAACAAGAAATAAAACTTTCCACGATAACAACTTAATATCTAAGGAATGCATAGGCTCAAACGGAGCCCCTTGAAGAACTTTGAGAACTAAATTAAGACTCCATGGAGGAGTAACTGGTATGAACACAGGCCTGATCCTGACCAAGGCCTGACAAAAAGACTGTACACCTGGGACATCCGCCAGACGTTTGTGTAACAAAATAGATAAGGCCGAGATTTGACCCTTTAGGGAGCTTGACGATAAACCCTTCTCCAAACCCTCTTGGAGAAAGACAAAACTTTTGGAATCCTAACTCTACTCCATGAGTAGCTCTTGGATTCGCACCAATAGAGATATTTACACCAAATCTTATGGAAAATCCTTCTAGTTACAGGCTTAAGAGCCTGAATCATGGTCTCTATGACCGATCAGAAAATCCCCGCTTGCATAAAATTAAACGTTCAATCTCCAAGCAGTTGGCTTCAGAGAAACTAGATTTGGGTGAAGGAAGGGCCCCTGAATCAGAAGGTCCTTCCTCAACGGGAGTCTCCAAGGAGGCAGAGATGCCATCTCTACCAGATCCGCATACCAAATCCTGCGAGGCCAGGCCGGTGCTATAAGGATCACCGAAGCCCTATCCTATTTGATTCGAACAATTACCTGAGGAAGAAAAGCAAACTGAGACAATAGGTATGCTAGACTGAAGGTCCAAGGGACCGCCAGAGCATCTATCAATTCCGCCTGGGGGTCCCTGGACCTCGATCCGTAGCTCGGTAAACGGGATGATGTCCATTGCTGCCATCAGCCCGATTACCTTCATGCACTTAGCCACAGATGTCCGAAGAGTGTGCTGAAGAACAAGACAAGTATCAATAATCCTTGACTTCCTGACTTCAATTAGAAAAGACCTCATTGATAGGGAATCTAACATAGATCCCAGAAATTACCTTAAATTTAGGACTCAGGAACCCTTTCCCCGATTTACCTTCCACTCGTGAGAACGCAGGAAGGATAACACCATGTCCGAGAGCAAACCTGTTTGTTGTAACAAAGTCGCCTGGACTAGAATGTCATCTAAATATGGAGCTGCAATGCACCATGAAAATTCTGAAAACTGTGGCAAGACCTAAGGAAAGAGCCACAAACTAGAAATGTGTGTCCAGAAAGGCAAACCATAGTAACTTGCGATGATCCCATAGATGGGAACATGCAGATACCCGTCCTTTAAACTTGTCAAAAAAATGATCCTCCTGGATCAAAGGAAGGATGGCACAAATAGATTCCACCTAGAAGGGCGGTACTGAAATCTAGAAATCTAAAATTAGTCTGAAGGTTACCTCCTTCTTGGGAACTACAACCAGATATAAATAAATCTCAGACCCTGGTACATAACCAGAGATATCAGTTCCAGGGCGAAGAGGACTCCCACCTAATGAAGGAACCCAGTCTCTATCTGGTTCCAGATAAAATAAATATATAATGGGTACTTGAAAAGCACGGCAAATCACCCATAAGGGTCTCAAGGCGCTGCTCACTTTATTGACCTTACTGGAGACCAAACCTGCAACCCTTGGATTGCTACAGAGCTCAGCCACAGTGCCCTAGCATGCTGAGTGTTCACAATGCAGCAGAGAAAAGGCATCCACGGCACTCAAAGACATTCCTGTAATGACAGAAACCTCTCCACTGCATAGTCACAGCGCAGCAGAGAAAGCTTCCGGTGCACAAAAAATAACTCTCACTACCCAGGAAGGAGACAAGGAGTGCGCAAACAATGGCGCGTAACATAGCCATCGTGGGCGTCTCCAGATAAAACTCCCGGGTGGCAAAAAGTAAACAGCAGCCGTGTTTTTATAAGAGATAAATACAGTCATGATACAACAGACATACTTCTAAAACGATAACCTCCCGGTTGGCTACTAATATGAATAAAGATAACGGAACTAGCATTGCACCTACCCTGTATACCCTTTAAACGTGTCAGGATAAACCTCCCAGACGGCTGTAAAGTAACATAAGCTGTTGGGAGTTACAAATATGCTAAATTATAAAAAACAGAGCGACTTCCCCGCGTCCTTCAGTGCCTGCATGCCCTGCCAGATAACCTGTCCCCTTCCCTCTTAGGGCCATAGTCATCTAGTGTCCAAAGTAGGGTACATAGGGTGCTAAATTTTCCAGTATATGTATCCTTACCAGAAAAAAAGAACTTAGCACTTACCTCAGAAATCTGCACAGCAGGAGGGCAGCTCACCCGGCTTGCGAGGTCCTCTTCCTCACATTGGCCTGTGGAACAAAAAAAGTACTGAGTATATTTTCTTCCCTCAGACTTTTACAAGTTCCCATTGCTCTAAAGCCAGCAAAGCTCTACTGAAGAGACTGATATGGACTACAGCTACACCCTAGAACAAAGCAGAAAAATCTTGCACTACTTTAAAAATAATAAACTCTTTATTGAAGAATCTATACTAACACCTCACTTTACCTCTTCCTATCACTAACGTAGGCAAAGAGAATGCCTGGAGTGGGAGGGAAGGGAGGAGCTATTTAACAGCTCTGCTGTGGTGCTCTTTGCCTCCTCCTGCTGACCAGGAGGTGAATATACCATTAGTAATTAAGATGATCCGTGGACTCATCGTGTCTTAAAAAAAGAAATGTATGTATTTAAATATCTAACTACAGTACTTTTTTTTTTTTTTTCAAATAAGCTTTATTAACGAAATGAGAGAAAGGACACAAGATATTGTATATACAACATATTCAGAATTACATGAAATTATACATTTGTATACATTATCAAGGACATTTCGTAATTGGTATTAAGTTCAAATCGATCAACACTAAAAATGTCAACAGATACAACAAGAAAGTAAGCTAAGTATTAAACCCAAAACATCTGATTTAGACTATTTAACGATCGGTATTGTTATGTTTGATAAATCGTCTTGTATGTAATACATAGAGAAAAAAAAGCATAATGAAACATTTATCTTCGAGTACTGATCAATGAAGGAGATAGCGTTGCCACAACTTATTTATAACATACAGCTGTGGATAAAGACGTACCCGGTATAGGGGTTCCTAACTAAGAGCAACAGGAGAGCAGAAAAGGTAAAGAGGGGGAGAGGGTAGAGGGAAGGACATGTATGGGGAGAGGGAAAAAAAAACATTTAAAAAAAAATTGGAAGATGGAGGATGTTACGGCAGTTTTCAACATCAGCTACTAGTGCTTTACCACAGGATTAGAGTCCCCGCCCCTCCCAAGTCAGCAGCATCATGTGTACCCAGTTTCTCAATTTTGAGGCAATGATATCTTTCAAGTCTCAACAGGTCAGCTATTTTGTTTTTCCATTCTTGCACACTAGGGATACTCTGTTTTTTCCAGCACAGGGGAATCAAGTTTTTTGCGCCATTAAGCATCAGCAAGAAAAGTAGGTATTTATCCTCTCCAACAATCTTAGGTAATTGGTGGTATAATAAACAGCAAGGATTGGGAGGGATGATCATCCGGAGGACCCTACTCATCTCAGCCATTATGCCATTCCAATAGGGTTGCAGTAGGGGGCATGTCCACCAATATGTAAGAGGGCACCCTCCTCTCCACATCCTCTCCAGCATCCCCCATTTGTGTGTGGGTATATGTGCTTTAGTCTTTGGGGAGTAAAGATACCACCTACCTAACAGTTAATATTGCGTTTCCTGAACCCTGGCTGAAATCGAAGCCCTTCTTGTCCTGTCAAAAATCTTGTTCCATTCTTTGTGTCCTATCTCTAGGCCCAGCTCCTCCTGCCATGACAATGTATAGTCTGGAAGATACCGGTCCCCACCCAGCGTCAGTAGTTTATATAGTTGTGAGATTAAATGAGTCGGGTGATGAGTCATCGTGCAAAGGGTCTCAAAGGGTTTTTTTTGTCTCGTCAGGTCAGATTTTTCTTTGTGAGTGTTAAAGTAGTATCTAATCTGTGTTACTTTAAACCATGAGGCAAAAACTTCACTATCCCAATTGGTCAGCTCCGCTTGAGATTTTAGTTTGTCCCGTATAAGTATATTGCCTAGTCCGCTAGACCATAGGCCTTGACCGGAAGATTAGATCTTGCCAGAAATCCCAGATCGGGATTTTCCCTCAGAGGGACTACTGGTGAGCTTGGGGTGGATATGTAAGGAGCTTTCTTAATCAGTTTATCCCAGCCCAGTAAAACCTCATCTACTAGAGGATACAGCTTAACCACCGAGGGCCAGTGAGTAGGAGAGATCCACGCAAGGGCTCCCACGTTTCCCCTTCCTAGTATTGCGTTATCGACTTGGAACCAAGCCTTCTGAGAGGAGTTATGACACCACTCCACAAGTCTTTGGAGGGATATTGCCCTTTGATACAGCCGCAAATCTGGAACTCCCAGTCCACCCCCACTCCGGGGTAAAAAATATGGTTCTCCTATTGATTCTTGGCTTGAGGTCTCTCCAGATGTAAGACTCTATGGCCGATTGTATCTGGTGAATGATGTGGGAGGCTGCAAACGATGGGATGGTCTGCATAATATACAGCACCCGTGGTATCGAATTCATTTTAACCACTCCAATGCGGCCCAGCTAGGAGATGGTTTTGTTTCTCCAGTTCGATAGATCTCTAAGGATCTCATCCCTAATAATTTTATAGTTCAGATCTACGTCTCCTTTATGCTAGGTGTCCGGTAGATGCCAAGATATTTTAGTTTGTCGTGTGGTAATTTTTATCGGGCAGTCATGCTCCAATGTCTTAAATTCAGCTTGTGGAATTGTAACATTCATGATTTAGACTTCAGGGGATTCAGCAGGAAATTTGAAACGTTGCCAACATATGTGAATTCATCTATGGCTACCCTGAGGGATTGTCTAATATTCGAAATCAGTAACAGGACATCGTCGGCATACATGGCAAGCTTATGCTCAGAGCCCACCACCCGAATTCCACTTATTTCAGAGTTTGTTCGGATCCTGCATGCTAGGATCTCGATTGTCAGGGCAAACAGGAGAGGGGACAACCCTGTCTGGTCCCATTACGGATTGTAAAGGCATTGGAGAGCGTACCGTTTACCCTTACTCTAGCATTAGGCGATGAGTATAAAGACAAAATCCCATTTATAAGTTTAGGTCCGAAACCAAATTTCTCTAGGGTGTGTTGCATAAATGTCCAGCTGACCCGGTCAAATGCTTTCTCAGCATCTGTTGAGACCAGGGCCAGCGGGATTGCATTGTTCTGGGCGTACGTGATCATCTGAAGGACCTTTAGAGTATTATCCCTGGCTTCGGGATAAACCCCACTTGATCAGTAGAGATCAGCTGCGGGAGATATCTATTGATGCGGTTAGCAATCACTTTTGCAAGAATCTTGACGTCTGAATTGAGCAGCGAGATGGGACGATAATTCTCTGGGTTTTTTTCTGGTTTGCCTGGCTTGGGAATCACCGTGATATGGGCCTCAAGCATTGAAGGAGGCAGAAATGGGGCATCAGATAGTTGATTAAAGAGAATCAGCATTTCAGGTGCCAGTATGGTCCCAAATACTTTATAATATTTGGCCCCAAAGCCATCCGGCCCCAGACTCTTACCGGGTTTTATATCTTTGAAGGCTTGTTTAATCTCTGCCAGCGTGAACAGGGATTCCAAAGCCTCAGAGTCCTGTTTTGAGAGCACCGGAACGCTGTCAAGGTACTCATGTATCTTATGTCTCTCTCTCTCCCATTATATTAGCACCTTGGATGTTATATAGGGCTTCGTAGTAAGATCCGAAGATCTCAGCAATTGATTTCCCGTCCTCTCTAGGCTTCCCATCAGAGTGGATCATGCTGTGCACATAATGTTTCTTTTTTTTACGTGCAATGGCCATGGCCAGTAATCGCCCGGCTTTGTCACCTTGCTCAAAAAACTGTTGCCTTAAAATTAAGGCCGCTTTTTGATAGTCTACTTGTAGGAACTTCAAGAGTTCTGCTCTCTCCTGCGCCAAGGTCCTGTTTAGCATGTCATCTGCTGGTGCTATTTTATGTGCTGTCTCCGCCTTCTCTACTCTAGAAAGTTCCGATAGATCTCTCTTCTACTCTTGACTAGACTTGCTTTCTGCTTAAGGAAATGGCCTCTAATTGTACATTTATGAGCCTCCCAGACCACTGTGAGTTGGGAATCTAATCTCTCATGTATTCGAAAGTATTCTGTTAATGCTTTTTCAATTTCCAACCTAAAAACCGGGTCGTCCAGCATGGAATCATCTAGCTTCCAGATATAGGGTGTGGCAGGAGCGTTGGACCACAACACAGTACATGTAAACGGGGCGTGATCAGACCAAGTAATATGGAGTATGTTACTACTTGTTGTGATCGTAAGTCCTGTTGCGTCTGTGAACCAGTAGTCTATTCTTGAGTATTTCTTATGGGGGTGGGAGTTAAATGTGAAATTCTTAGAAATGGGATGTTGTGCCCGCCATATGTCATGTAGTGCTGCGTCTCTAAGTGAGGTTAATATGCGCTTGAGGGTCTTATGGGGGATGCTAGAGATCCCATCAGAGGTGTCTAAGGCTGGATCCAGGGAGGCATTCAAATCTCCCCCCAGGAACAGAATACCAGTCTGCAGTTCAAATAATTTATGTATAACCATTTGGAAAAAGACCTGTTGAGATTGATTGGGACAATAAACATTGGCCAATGTTATGGGTCTGCCATATATTGAACCATTAAGTATCATGTACCTACCTCCTGGGTCTTTATACGATTGTGTAAATTGGAACGGTATGTCAGCGCTAATGAGGATACCCACCCGGTTTATGTTTTTGAGGGCCGGAAGCAAAGAAAGCAGTAGGATATTGCTGGCTGAACCAACGAGGCTCATGGCCTGAGGCGAAATGGGTTTCCTGCAAATATATGATGTTTCCCCCTTTGCCTGTGTAAGTCTCTCAGAATCATAGAGTGTTTAGCTGGACTATTTAGTCCTTTTACGTTTACAGATATCAATTCCATAGGGCGTGATTTTCCCATTTTAAAAGGGAAGAGTGAGTTCTCTCCCTTTTCTCCAACATAGGTGTGTCCGGTCCATGGCGTCATCCTTACTTGTGGGATATTCTCTTCCCCAACAGGAAATGGCAAAGAGCCCAGCAAAGCTGGTCACATGATCCCTCCTAGGCTCCGCCCTTCCCCAGTCATTCTCTTTGCCGTTGTACAGGCAACATCTCCACGGAGATGGCTTAGAGTTTTTTAGTGTTTAAACTGTAGTTTTTATTATTCAATCAAGAGTTTGTTATTTTAAAATAGTGCTGGTATGTACTATTTACTCTGAAACAGAAAAGAGATGAAGATTTCTGTTTGTAAGAGGAAAATGATTTTAGCAACCGTTACTAAAATCGATGGCTGTTTCCACACAGGACTGTTGAGAGGAATTAACTTCAGTTGGGGGAACAGTGAGCAGACTTTTGCTGCTTGAGGTATGACACATTCTAACAAGACGATGTAATGCTGGAAGCTGTCATTTTCCCTATGGGATCCGGTAAGCCATTTTTATTACAGAAAGAAAAAAATAAAAGGGCTTCACAAGGGCTTTTTTAAGACTGTAGACATTTTCTGGGCTAAATCGATTTATATATAAACATATTTTATACTCCATAGCCTTGAGGAATTATTTTAATCTTGGGAATTATGTAAAATAACCGGCAGGCACTGTATTGGACACCCTATTCTCTAGGGGCTTTCCCTAATCATAGGCAGAGTCTCATTTTCGCGCCTCTATTGCGCACTTGTTTTTAAGAAGCATGGCATGCAGATGCATGTGTGAGGAGCTCTGATACATAGAAAGACTTTCTGAAGGCGTCATTTGGTATCGTATTCCCCTTTGGGCTTGGTTGGGTCTCAGCAAAGCAGATACCAGGGACTGTAAAGGGGTTAAATATAAAAACGGCTCCGGTTCCGTTATTTTAAGGGTTAAAGCTTCCAAATTTGGTGTGCAATACTTTTAAGGCTTTAAGACACTGTGGTGAAATTTTGGTGAATTTTGAACAATTCCTTCATACTTTTTCGCAATTGCAGTAATAAAGTGTGTTCAGTTTAAAATTTAAAGTGACAGTAACGGTTTATTTTAAAACGTTTTTTGTACTTTGTTATCAAGTTTTTGCCTGTTTAACATGTCTGAACTACCAGATAGACTGTGTTCTTGAATGTGGGGGAAGCCAAGGTTCCTTCTCATTTAAATAGATGTGATTTATGTGACACAAAATTTAGAGAAAATGATGCCCAAGATGATTCCTCAAGTGAGGGGAGTAAGCATGGTACTGCATCATCCCCTCCTTCGTCTACACCAGTCTTGCCCACACAGGAGGCCCCTAGTACATCTAGCGCGCCAATACTCCTTACTATGCAACAATTAACGGCTGTAATGGATAATTCTATCAAAAACATTTTAGCCAAAATGCCCACTTATCAGCGAAAGCGCGACTGCTCTGTTTTAGAAAATACTGAAGAGCATGAGGACCCTGATGATATTGGTTCTGAAGGGCCCCTACACCAGTCTGAGGGGGCCAGGGAGGTTTTGTCTGAGGGGAGAAATTTCAGATTCAGGGAAAATTTCTCAACAAACTGAACCTGATGTGATTACATTTAAATTTAAATTGGAACATCTCCGCGCTCTGCTTAAGGAGGTGTTATCCACTCTGGATGATTGCGAGAATTTGGTCATTCCCAGTAGAAACTATGTAAAATGGACAAGTTCCTAGAGGTCCCGGGGCCCCCCGAAGCTTTTCCTATACCCAAGCGGGGGGCGGACATTGTAAATAAAGAATGGGAAAGGCCTGGTATTACCTTTCGTCCCTCCCCCCCATATTAAAAAATTGTTTCTATGGTCGACCCCAGAAAGGACTTATGGCAGGACAGTCCCTAAGGTCGATGGGGGCGGGTTTCTACTCTAACAAACTGCAACCACTATACCCATAGAAGATAGTTTGTGCTTTCAAAGATCCTATTGGATAAAAAATTAGAAGGTTTGCTTAAAAAGATGTTTGTTCAGCAAGGTTACCTTCTACAACAATTTCATGCATTGTTCCTGTCACTACAGCAGCGTGTTTCTGGTTCGATGAGCTAGAAAAGGGCGCTCAATAATAATTCTTCTTCTTATGAGGAGATTATGGGACAGAATTCATGCTCTCAAATTGGCTAATTCTTTCACCCTAGACGCCACTTTGCAATTGGCTAGGTTAGGCGGCGAAAAATTCTGGTTTTGCTATTGTGGCGCGCAGAGCGCTTTGGTTTAAAATCTTGGTCAGCGGATGCGTCTTCCAAGAACAAATTGCTTAACATTCCTTTCAAGGGGAAAACGCTGTTTGGCCCTGACTTGAAAGAGATTATCTCTGATATCACTGGGGGCAAGGGCCACGCCCTTCCTCAGGATAGGTCTTTCAAGGCCAAAAATAAAACCTAATTTTCGTCCCTTTCGCAGAAACGGACCAGCCCCAAGCGCTACGTCCTCTAAGCAAGAGGGTAATACTTCTCAAGCCAAGCAGCCTGGAGACCAATGCAAGGCTGGAACAAAGGAAAGCAGGCCAAGAAACCTGCCACTGCTACCAAGACAGCATGAGATGTTGGCCCCCGATCGGGACCGGATCTGGTGGGGGGCAGACTCTCTCTCTTCGCTCAGGCTTGGGCAAGAGATGTTCTGGATCCTTGGGGCACTAGAAATAGTCTCCAAGGTTGTCTTCTGGAATTCAAGGGGCTTCCCCCAAGGGGGAGGTTCCACAGGTCTCAATTGTCTTCAGACCACATAAAAAAACAGGCATTCTTACATTGTGTAGAAGACCTGTTAAAAATGGGAGTGATTCATCCTGTTCCATTAGGAGAACAAGGGATGGGGTTCTACTCCCATTCTGTTCGTAGTTCCCAAAAAAGAGGGACCATTCAGACCAATCTTAGATCTCAAGATCCTACAACAAGTTTCTCAAGGTTCCATCGTTCAAAATGGAAACCATTCGAACAATTCTTCCTTCCATCCAGGAAGGTCCAATTCATGACCACGGTGGATTTAAAGGATGCGTATCTACATATTCCTATCCACAAGGAACATCATCGGTTCCTAAGGTTCGCATTCCTGGACAAGCATTACCAGTTTGTGGCACTTCCGTTCGGATTAGCCACTGCTCCAAGGATTTTTCACAAAGGTACTAGGGTCCCTTCTAGCGGTGCTAAGACCAAGGGGCATTGCAGTAGTACCTTACTTGGACGACATTCTGATTCAGCGTCGTCCCTTCCTCAAGCAAAGGCTCACACGGACATTGTCCTGGCCTTTCTCAGATCTCACGGGTGGAAAGTGAACGTAGAAAAAAGTTCTCTATCTCCGTCAACAAGGGTTCCCTTCTTGGGAACAATAATAGACTCCTTAGCAATGAGGATTTTTCTGACAGAGGCCAGAAAATCAAAACTTCTAAACTCTTGTCAAATACTTCATTCTGTTCCTCTTCCTTCCATAGCGCAGTGCATGGAAGTAATAGGTTTGATGGTAGCGGGCAATGGACATAGTTCCTTTTGCGCGCATTCATCTAAGACCATTACAACTGTGCATGCTCAGTCAGTGGAATGGGGACTATACAGACTTGTCTCCGACGATACAAGTAGATCAGAGGACCAGAGATTCACTCCGTTGGTGGCTGTCCCTGGACAACCTGTCACAGGGGATGAGCTTCCGCAGACCAGAGTGGGTCATTGTCACGACCGACAGCCAGTCTGGTGGGATGGGGCGCGGTCTGGGGACCCCTGAAAGCTCAGGGTCTTTGGTCTCGGGAAGAATCTCTTCTTCGATAAATATTCTGGAACTGAGAGCGATATTCAATGCTCTCAAGGCTTGGCCTCAGCTAGCAAAGGCCAAGTTCATACGGTTTCAATCAGACAACATGACGACTGTTGCGTACATCAACCATCAGGGGGGGAACAAGGAGTTCCCTGGCGATGGAAGAAGTGACCAAAATCATTCAATGGGCGGAGACTCACTCCTGCCACTTGTCTGCAATCCACATCCCAGGAGTGGAAAATTGGGGGAAGCGGATTTTCTGAGTCGTCAGACATTTCATCCGGGGGAGTGGGACTCCATCCGGAAATCTTTGCCCAAATTACTCAATTGTGGGGCATTCCAGACATGGATCTGATGGCCTCTCGTCAGAACTTCAAGGTTCCTTGCTACGGGTCCCAGATCCAGGGATCCCAAAGGCGGACTCTAGTAGAGCACTAGTAGCACCTTGGACCTTCAAACTAGCTTATGTATTCCCCCGCCGTTTCCTCTCATCCCCAGGCTGGTAGCCAGGATCAATCAGGAGAGGGCATCGGTGATCTTGATAGCTCCTGCGTGGCCACGCAGGACTTGGTATGCAGACCTGGTGAATATGTCATCGCTCCACCATGGAAGCTACCTTTGAGACGAGACCTTCTGTTCAAGGTACCGTTCGAACATCCGAATCTGGTCTCACTCCAACTGACTGCTTGGAGATTGAACGCTTGATCTTATCAAAGCGAGGGTTCTCAGATTCTGTCCATTGATACTCTTGTTCAGGCCAGAAAGCCTGTAACTAGAAAAATCTACCACAATATATGGAACAAAAATATATCTGTTGGTTTGTGAATCTAAAGGATTCCCTTGGGACAAGATAAAAATTCCTAAGATTCTATCCTTTCTTCAAGAGGTTTAGAGAAAGGATTATCATGCAAGTTCTTTGAAGGGACCAGATTTCTGCTTGTCTGTGTTACTTCACAAAAAGCTGGCAGCATTGCCAGATGTTCAAGCCTTTGTTCTCAGGCTCTGGTTAGAATCAAGCCTGTTTACAAACCTTTGACTCCTCCTTGGTAGTCTCAATTTAGTTCTTTCAGTTCTTCAGGGGGTTCCGTCTTGAACCCTTACATTCGTTGAAATTAAGTTATTATCTTGGAAAGTTTTGTTTTTTGGTTGCAATTTCTTCTGCTAGAAGAGTTTCAGAATTATCTGCTCTGCAGTGTTCTCCTCCTTATCTGGTGTTCCATGCAGATAAGGTGGTTTTGCGTACTAAACCTGGTTTCTTCCGAAAGTTGTTTCTAACAAAAACATTAACCAGGAGATAGTCGTGCCCTTCTTTGTGTCCGAATCCAGTTTCAAAGAAGGAACGTTTGTTGGCACAATTTGGATGTAGTTCGTGCTCTAACAATTCTATTGAGATGCTACAAAGGATTATAGACAAACATCTTCCTTGTTTGTTGTTTATTCTGGTAAAAGGAGAGGTCAAAAAGCAACTTCTACCTCTCTCTCTTTTTGGCTTAAAAGCATCATCAGATTGGCTTACGAGACTGCCGGACGGCAGCCTCCTGAAAGAATCCCAGCTCATTCCACTAGGGCTGTGGCCTTCCACATGGGCCTTCAAGAACGGAGCTTCTGTGATCAGATATGTAAGGCAGCGACTTGGTCTTCACTGCACACTTTTACTAAATTTTACAAGTTTGAACTTTTGCTTCTTCTGAGGCTATTTTTGGGAGAAAGGATTTTGCAAGCCGTGGTGCCTTCCATCTAGGTGACCTGATTTGCTCCCTCCCTTCATCCGTTGTCCTAAAGCTTTGGTAATTGGTTCCCACAAGTAAGGATGACGCCGTGGACCGGACACACCTATGTAGGAGAAAAAAGAATTTATGTTTACCAGATAAATTACTTTCTCCCAAACGGTTGTGTCCCGGTCCCCGGCCCGCCCTGGTTTTTTAAATCAGGTCTGATAATATATTTTCTTTACATAAACTACAGTCACCACGGTATCATATGGTTTTCTCCTATGCAAATATTCCTCCTTTACGTCGGTCGAATGACTGGGGAAGGCGGAGCCTAGGAGGGATCATGTGACCAGCTTTGCTGGGCCTCTTTGCCATTTCCTGTTGGGGTAAGAGAATATCCCACAAGTAAGGATGACGCCGTGGACCGGACACACCGTTGGAGAAAGTAATTTATCAGGTAAACATAAATTCATGTTTTCTTCCTCCCCTCCCCTTATTAGGAGAGAAGAAAAAAAGAGTGGGGGAGGGGAAGGACAGAGGAAGAGTGGAGAGAATGGGAGGAGGATAGGTCGGGGTTATAGAGGAAGGCACGAAACCAGGGATGATGGGGACGACTTAAGTCGCAAGATGATTAATATGGATAGAATCACACCAATGTATTTGAGCATTTATACTAGTATTAGGCTATATCTTATCATACACAGGGGGTATATCAAATCGGGGAATAAACAAACACGAACAACAAACAACAAAAGACAAAAGCAGGGGTAGTGTTCCCTGCCTACTTACACTGTATATACATTCTTTAGAAAAAACATTAAACAGTAACAAGTGCATAGGTGAGTTGTGCATCTCTCTCAGCTCACCTCCCATATGTTTACTAGGAAACTCATACATTGGGCATCTAGCATTCAGGACCAAAATACTGTTTTAGATTTTATAAACTATACTGAACATCTTATACAACTAGTAACTTAACCCCCATGGGGGACACCATTCCTTTCCATCTATAACTTTGGTCAATAGTCACTCTTCTAGTGTTCTATGGCCTGTAGTGATCTGGTTGGCCCTTCTTACGTGCTTCCGTGGCAGAATTCCCCAATGCGAGTGGATATTTAATTTATATACTGTTCAGCGTGTCACTTTTACTGATGGCTTGTGTCTATATTAACCCTAAGCCAATATTGGCAAGTTTTAGGGGTTAAGTAACCATACTCCTATATTTAACTTATAGGATCTACTAATACTCTGATTAGTTTGGGGCCTGCAGTTATATATCAATTCTTAGCCTATGATTTGGTTCATTGGTTATTTACCCAAACATGTATGGGAGGTTTCCTTGATGGTGGTAATATAAATGCAGTGAGCACCTAACAAACACATCTTACTAGATTTTAAAACTATCTACCATATAATTACTAAGCCTGCTTCAAAACTCATATTTCAACACCATTGACATAACTTATCCGATTCGATCCTCCAGTGTCCAATTAGTATAGTTCAGTCCATAGATCCTCTACGAGGACCCGGTGAGCTAGTGGCAGCCCAAAAAACATGGAGTATTAACGAGTATTCATCTTACTCAATCTGGGATATGTTGTAGTCCATCTGGTTCCCCATTAGCAAGGCCCCCTTAAACCACAGGAGCCTTTACAGGGAGTTTGATATTAAAAGCCCAAGGGTCAGGTTGCAAGATGGTAAGGTCTGCTGGGGTCTTAAGGACATGTGTGATATTTTTGGTAACGATGAGGCCTTGTGGAAAAACCCCATCTGTATGGGATTTTGTGGCCTTCAGGGTGGATGTAAACAATCTAAGGTCCCTTCTTTTTGAAGAGTAGTCAGTCTTAGATCGGATAGACCTGCAATTCCACTCCTCTGAATTCTATTTGTTGCTTATTTCAAGCCAGACGAAGAACTTCTTTTTCTTTTAAAAGATAATAATTTTAAGATGATGTCTCTGGGAGGGGGCCCTTTCTGGAGGTTTAGGACGTAATGCCCCTATGTGCTCTTTCTATTTGAATCTCAGGACCCAATCTCTTCGTTTCTGAGATATTTGACGAAATCTTGAATGTACTCTTGAATTGCAGGAGGTTCTATTGCTTTCAGGGACACCTCGCAGTCTGAGGTTATTCCTCCTACTGTGGTTTTCAAGATCCTCAATTCGCTGTAATGTGTGTACGTGCTCTCTTGTGCTTAGTAAAAAACTGTCTTGATGTTGGAGATCCGAGCTAAGGGCCTTGTGTTTTTCCTCAACTTGAGAGTTACTCTATGATCAACAGCTGAGATATCTTTTTTTTAATTTATGAAACATGGATTTAAAGTCTCTCATAGCCTCTTTTTTATATCTTCTTTTGAAGAGAGGAGCTTGATATCATCTTTGGTCTCACAGTTCTGATGAGTAGACATTGTGTCAGTGTTATTGAACCTGTGCAGCAGTGGCTTTCAGGTGTGACTCAGGATTTCCCTGTTGAGGTCGCCGGGTTCATTAGCTATTAAGTAGCTTTCCATCATGTAATTTGGGTGCTTTAGGTGGCCTAGTGTGTCTTTTATTAGACATCACATATGTATGGGCCAGACTTTATTATAATGATTCAAAATGTCAGACAGTTCTGCTTTATCACTCCGATCAGAGAGCAAACTTTCTGCTACTAGGTGGGTCTCAGCGGGTATGGGTAGACTGTAAGACATGAAACTAGGCCGCATATGAGAAGGACCCCTCAGGCCCGGAGCACGTAAAAGCCAGTATAGGGCTACAGTCAAACTCCCCTTTCTATGCTGCAACTTAGAGGTCAGCGTATCGTGAAGTATGATATTCTGGCTGAATGTACTGTGTTCAACGTATTCCCAGTCTAGCGGTTGCGGCCTATAAGATCTCAGGTCTGGCTGTCAGGCTAATAGAGTGCTTATTCTGTAATGCTTTCCAGCTCTTGAAACTACACCCTGACGCAGTGTCCACTTTGTGTGAGGGGATAACCGGCCAGGCTCCGGTTGCAGCTCATGGCTGGCAGCTTTACCTTACTGGGATCTAGGGTTCGGGCCTGTTCTCTTCCTGCCACTTGGTTAGTTTTCTCCTTGGCGGAGCGTTCACAGCAGCCCTTGTCGGGGCCTACAACTCTCCGTATCAGCGGAGCTTCTCGGTCGCACTGCAAGATCCCGCTGCGTGGATGGCCCAAATCATGTGAGCGGTGTCTTGTTTATAGCAGGATACGGGGCAGGCATGTGCACAACAGCTACCGGATCTCACTCCCTCCTGTGTCGGGGAAAAGCCGTATTAGGTCAAATGAGCTCGATGAGACGCAGACAGCCTCCGTTTCTTTCTTTGTGGTGCTCAGCTGAGTTATATCTAGAGCAACTTCGCAGCTGTCCGACTGGACCATCTGTAAGGGGTATTCACATGGTGTTTAATGTTCCCCAGAAAGAGCGGTCTACTTGTTAAGTCGCCGGGGAACTCTAAAGATACCTCAGGTTAGGGAGCAAAGTTTAAGACATGAGAGAGATGCAGATTTTAGCTTTGATTGATAATATTAATGCATTTGTTTTAGTGTAAGGTCGGCAGGGACATCAGAGCTTTTTTAGAAAAGCAGCCATGTCCATCTATGGCTAGGCTCCGCCCCCTAACTACAGTTACTATCATAAGTAAATTAGTCAGCAACCACCTCCAAGGTTCATGGACAGGAAAGCCACACCCAAACAAGATTAAAAATACATTTTTCACTGGCCTCCCACTTCTGATTTTTATGGACGAACACATATGTAATATTTTTTAATATCTATGTATGTATATATCTTTCTATAGCCAGGGAATATTATAAACATGAACATTTAATTTATAATAATGTATAATTGGAGATAAACCAAAAAAAAAAAAAAATAAAACTACTAGGGGAAAAGAAGATAGACTGAGGAGGATGATCTGGAACCTCAATAAGAAAAAAAGCCTAAAAAAAAAAAAAAAAAAAAAAAAAAAAAAAAAAGGTAAAATTTGCAAACTATTAATGTCAATTTATCAAAATGAGCAATTATGTATAAATTGCTTTTTTTTATATAAATCATAGCCTGTAAAGTTATATGACAATAAAAAGTTATGTTCAAGACCATTTGATTAAAAACAGTGGAATTGCAAAGCATATAGTGTAAATACATTAGGAATAAAGCTTAAATAACTCTTACCTTCCACCTCCTTATACTGCAAAATAAAGTACCCCTGAGCTCTTCCTCCTCCTCTGGAGTCCATTTTAATCGTTTTTTGATCACTTCACTGAATTTAAAAGATGCATAATGATCAACAGGAGCAGTAAGAGTCATCATTTATCATGACAGGAATCAGTTCTCTTTTCTGGTGGTTCAACTTGTTTAAAGGGACATTGTACACTAGATTTTTCTTTGCAATAGTTGGTTTGTAGATGATCTATTTAATATAGCCCATACAGGGTTTTTGTTTGTAAAAATGTATAGTTTTGTTTATTTTTAAATAACATTGTGCTGATTTTCAGACTCCTAACCAAAGCTCTCAAAGATTCAGAGGTAGATCTTGTCTACCTACTCCAGCTTGCTCCTGTTTGTGTAAAGGGTCTCTCTTCAAATGCAAGGTTTTATATTGGATTTTTATATCAGTATCTGTGCATATTCTTCTTTATAGTAGTGTCTATTACATGCAGATATATGAAGTTCTACTGTCCCCTTTAACTCACCTGTCTTCAACTCTCCGGCTTCCAGTAGCCCTCAGTCATCTCCCGCACAAATGCTGTGTTCTTCCAGAACAGCAGCTCTACATATGCTTTGTTTGTTTGTGGCAGCCAGAGCAAAGAAACTTATTTAGGATGTATTTTGCAAAAGCTACCAATTCCTGGGAATAATAATAATGAAACCTACTTTCAGACATAATACTAAATACACATACATACATTGATTTGTATATATATATATATATATATATATATATATATATATATGTATACACACACACTACACAAATATACATATACACAACAGTGCTTTAAACAAAACAAATGTTCTAGATAAAAATGATAGTCTAATATACAGTGTCATTACTCACTTTGTATGCACCAGCTGCAGGGTCAATAAGGATATGGGTTGAAAAGGCAGAAGACAGACAGCTGAAAGAGCAATGCCCTCATCTTGAGATCATAAGCAATGCGATGTAGCATTTTCACCAGGCAGTGGTTCTTGTGAGCAACTGTTCTGCTGATATTTCTTAAGCAACAGAAAGTATGCCTTCACAGACATTGGAGCTTGCAAATCTACAGTACCAACCGACAAAAAACAAAATTATATTTAAAAAAAACAAAAACAAAAAACAAACAAACCCACGAGTTTATCATATTGCCAATATTTCAATGAACTATTAAAAAATGTAAAATCCTCCAGTTTATGAAATAGTTTATTAAATAGAATATTACCAGTATATTCCCCCACCATGCAAACACAAACTTACCGTTTCATATAATCCAAAAAGTTTAAATTCCTTCTCAGAGACTTGAACAGAAGTAAGCTCCTCTTCCTCTACTTCCTCCTCTTCTTCCTCTTCCATCATGTCCTCTGTTTCAGCTAGTGTAGGTCCTGAATTAAAAATGAGGTATTATTTAGCCATCTTCAAGATCTTAAGTGCTTAACAATGGAAACACCAATCAGCAGATGGCCTGTCTGTTAAATGAGGACCATCCAATATCAAGAAGATGCAGAAGATAAAAAAAAAAAAAAGGTCTACAAAATTTTTCTAAAGGATTTTTTTTAAAAGCGAAAGAAATGTGAGTAACCTAATGAAGAGCCCTTATTAACCGTACTGCAGAGCGGCAACAAATAAACATTGAGAAAGCGCCAATTTGGGGGCTGATCAGATTAGATGTTTTCCCCTTCACAGATGGTGTGTTACAGCACTGCATTGTTATATTGAGTAGTAAATAAAAGTTACATTTTACTTTATTATGCCTGCCATTTGCACGCAACAGCCACAGTATTTCTGTTATTTTGTTGAAGATCCAGAGTACAAATTAAAATGCTGAAGAGTTTATTAGCAGCGAGGGCCTGGAGGTACTGAAAGTAAGCAATTACTTGCATACTCACTCAGTCCTTCACAGGAATGCTAAAAGTCTTAACTTAAGCACCAAATATATATAAATGTGAATTTATAATGAAGCGCACCTCGCAAGAGTAAGTAGGGAGAAAATGTATTTCTTTCTTGACACGAGTCCACGGATCATCTAATTACTAGTGGGAATATCACTCCTGCCCAGCAGGAGGTGGCAAAGAGCACCACAGCAAAGCTGTTAAATATCACCTCCCTTCCCTCCCCACCCCAGTCATTCGACCAAAGTAAAGGAGAGAAAGGAAGCAACAAGGTGCAGAGATGTCTGAAGTTTATAACATACCAACAACTTGTCTTAAGAACAGGGCGGGCCGTGGACTCATTGTGTCAATAAATAAATACATTTATCAGGTAAGCATACATTTTCTTTTCTTTCTAATGACACGATGAGTCCACAGATCATCTAATTACTAATGGGAATCAATACCCAGGCCAGAGTACACAGATGATAAGGGAGGGACAAGACAGGGAACCTAAACGGAAGGCACCACTGCTTGAAGAACCTTTCTCCCAAAAGCAGCCTCAGCCGAGGCAAAATTGTCAAATTTGTAGAATTTTGAAAAAGTGTGAAGAGAGGACCAAGTTGCAGCCTTGCAAATCTGTTCCACTGAAGCTTCATTTTTGAATGCCCATGAGGAAGAAACAGCCCTTGTGGAATGAGCCGTAACTCTCTCTGGAGGTTGCTGTCCAGCAGTTTCATAGGCCAAACGTATGATACTCTTCAGCCAAAAAGAAAGAGAAGTAGCCGTAGCTTTCTGTCCCCTACGTTTTCCCAAGAAAACCACAAACAAAGCAGAAGACTGACGAAACTCCTTAGTCGCCTGTAAGTAGAATTTTAGAGCACGTACCACGTCTAAATTGTGCAGAAGTCTCTTCTTCTGAGAACAAGGATTAGGACATAATGAAGGAACAACAATCTCCTGATTAATGTTCCGGTCAGAAACTACTTTAGGAAGAAACCCTAACTTTGTACGTAAAACTACCTTATCCGAATGAAAAATTAGATAAGGTGACTCATACTGCAATGCCGAGAGCTCTGACACTCTACGAGCAGATGAAATAGCAACAATAAACAAAACTTTCCAAGATAACAACTTAATATCTAAGGAATGCATAGGCTCAAACGGAGCCCCTTGAAGAACCTTAAGAACTAAATTAAGACTCCAGGGAGGAGTAACTGGTTTGAATACAGGCCTGATCCTGACCAAGGCCTGACAAAAAGACTGTAGGTCTGTAACGTCTGCCAAACATTTGTGTAACAAAATAGACAAGGCAGATTTGACCTTTTAGGGAACTTGCCGATAATCCTTTCTCCAAACCTTCTTGGAGAAAACAGAATTCTAGGAATCCTAACTCTACTCAAGAGTAGCCCTTGGATTCACACCAAAACAGGTATTTACGCCATATTTTATGGTAAATCTTTCTAGTCACAGGTTTACGAGAGCCTGAATCATGGTCTCAATGACTGAATCTGAAAATCTCAGCTCGGATAATCTCCAAGCAGTCAGCTTCAGAGAAACTAGATTTGGATGAAGGAAGGGCCCCTGAAGAAGAAGAAGGAAGGTCCTTCCTCAACGGAAGTCTCCAAGGTGGAAGAGATGACATTTCCACCAGGTCTGCATACCAAATCCTGCGAGGCCAGGCCGGTGCAATGAAGATCACTGATGCCCTCTCCTGCTTGATTCAAGCAATGACTCGAGGAAGAAGAGCGAACGGGGGAAATAGGTATGCAAGACTGAAATTCCATGGTACCGCCAGGGCGTCTATCAATACCGCCTGAGGGTCCCTTGATCTGTACCTCGGAAGCTTGGCAGTCTGTCGAGATGCCATGAGATTCAATTCCGGCTGACCCCATTTGAGAATCAGGGTGGAAAACACTTCCGGATGGAGTTCCCACTCCGCCAGGTGAAAAGTCTGTCTGCTCAGGAAGTCCGCCTCCCAGTTGTCCACCCCTGGGATGTGGATCGCCGACAGACAGCAAGAGTGAGACTCCGCCCACCAAATTATCTTGGCTACCTCTGTCATTGCTAAGGAACTCCGCGTTCCTCCCTGATGATGGATATAAGCCAATGAAGTTATGTTGTCCGACTGGAACCTGATAAACTGGGCCAAGGCTAACTGGGGCCAGGCCAGAAGAGCATTGAAGATCGCTCTCAGCTCCAGAATGTTTATAGGAAGAGCAGACTCCGGCCGCGAGTCTGCAGGGGGCGGCGTTGCACCAGCAGCTCTTGTGAGCTGCTGGTACAATGCTGAATACGGAGAGCGTATTGCTCTCCACATTCAGCGATGTCTGTCAGACCTGATCTGCACTGTCGGATCAGGTCCGACAGACATTTGATAATTCGGCCTCCTAGTCTATTGCCCAGGGATCTTGAACATCTCGAACCCAAGCCTGAGTGAAGAAGGAAAGTCTGCCCCCTACAAGATCCGGTCCCAGATCGGGGGCAGGCCCATCATGCTGTCTGATTCAACAGCAGGCTTCTTGGATTGCTTTCCCTTATTTCAAGACTGACTGGGTGTCCAAGAAGGTTTAGACTGATCTTGCTTGGAAGAGGAAGCGGAAGAATTTCCCTTGAAATTTCGAAAGGAACAAAAATTACTCTGACGTCCCTTTTGCTTGTTTCTCTTATCCTGAGGGAGAAGGTGACCCTTTCCTCCCGTAATATCAGAGATTATTTCCGTTAAGCCTGGTCCAAACAAGGTCTTTCCCTTGTAAGGAATCGCTAATAGTTTAGACTTAGATGACACATCCGCAGACCAAGGTTTTAACCATAAGGCTCTGCGAGCTAGTACAGCAAAACCCAAAATCTTAGCTCCCAGTTTAATAACCTATAGGGATGCATCAGTATTAAAGGAATTACCCAACTTAAAGGCTTTTATCCTATCCTCGATCTCATCAAGGGGAGTGTCTGTCCTAATGGCATCAGACAACGCATCAAACCAATATGCCGCAGAACTAGTGACGGTAGCAATGCACACAGCAGGTTGCAATTATAAACCTTGATGTACATACATCTTCTTGAGTAACTCCTCTAATTTGTTGTCCATAGAATCCTTAAAGGCACAACTGTCCTCTATGGGGATAGTAGTTCTCTTAGCCAGAGTGGAAACAGCTCCTTCCAACTTGGGTACTGTTTGCCAAGCCTCCTTGATAGAGTCTGCTATGGGAAACATCTTTTTAAATATAGGAGATGGAGAAAAAGGGATACCCGGTCTCTCCCATTTCTTAGCAATAATCTCAGAAGCTTGGTCTGGTACTGGAAAAAAACTCTACAGTGGAAGGTACTTCAAAATATTTGTTTAGCTTACTGGATTTCTTAGGATTAACTACGACCATAGTGTTGCCGTCATCCAATGTAGCTAAAACCTCCTTGAGTAACATACGGAGGTGTTCTAGCTTAAATCTGAAAGATACAACCTCAGTATCAGCAGAAGTAATTACACTGTCCGGATCTGAAATTTCACCTTCAGATGCTACCGAAGTACCCTCCTCCTCAGGCTTCTGTGAGGGGACATTCGAAATAGCAACAACTGAGTCAGTAACCTCTACTAAATTTTTATTTGTCCTCTTGCGTTTTCCCCAGCAACTAGGGAAAAGCAGACAACGCATCAGAAACTGCAGAGGACATGAGGGTAGCGATGTCTTGCAGCGTAACTCCAGGAGGAGTTAAGGAGGAAGCGCAGGGCACTGCATGTGTGGGCGGTAAAAGTTGGGACGCTTGATGAAAAAAGCTGTGGCATAAACTGAACATTATCATTAGACTCCTGAACAGCATCCGTCTTAGAAAATGTCTTAGAAAAAAGTTTCTCTATGTAACTTAAAGTTCTCTCAATACATGAGGAACAAAAAGGGATTGGTGGTTCCACATTGGCATCAAAACATAACAAACAAGTGACATTTTGCAGGGCCTCTTGATCCATTCTGACTCACAATGATAAAAGTAAAAATTTGAAATTCTTTAATAAAAAATGAAAGCAGAAAAAAAACGTTACTGTCTCTTTAAATACTTTTACAGCAAGGTTTTTATACTAACAATACAAAAATCTTATCCCCAGATGACCTCTACACCACAGCTTAGCTCTACTGAGGTGCCTAACTGTCCTGCTGCACCAGAGGAAACCCCTGAATTAGATAGTAATCCGGACCCATCTTTTTCTATTTACTCGCAGAGTCCATAGTAGATATTTAACAAGCTACTGCGTAGCAACTTATCCAGAAGCGCAGCGTGAGAAAAGGCGCGCAACTGCCGCCTCAGCCAAGTCCCGCCCATCGTGGGCATCTTAAACAGCAACTTCCCGGTCTGCAAAAATGTCCGCCGGGAGCAAAGAACACCACACAGAGAAAGAGCCTTAAAACACCTCCCGGTCGGTAAACGGTCTCTTAGAGGCAAACCGCCGGGAGAAGTGAACTCCTCAGCCCCGTAGTAGCCCCAGTGCCTGCCCTTGAATAAGGTATTTGTCCCCCACACATTCAAAGAGGAAGCTTGCAATAAAGAGTTTAAAATAAAGTGCCCAAACTTTTTTTCCCTCTTTCAAAAAAAATAAAAGTAGCACTTACCTCAAAGATCTGCCAGGCAGCAAAGGCAGCTCACTAGGTTTGAGAGGTCCTCTCCCTCCCATGGACCTGTGGAAAGAGACAAAGACTGAATGATCTTACTCAGGCTTTCATATTTAGGGCAGCATACACTACATGGGAGACGCAGTGAAAATTATGTCCCACAAGTTCCCATTGCTCTAAAGCCACCACTGCTCTACTGAAGAGACTGATATGGACTACGGCTACACCCTAGAACAAAGCAGTACAATCTTGCACCACTTAAAAAAAAAAAAAAAATCTTGCTTGAAGAATCTTTTACTAACACCTAACTTTACCACTTCCTTGCTCTAACGTAGGCAAAGAAAATGACTGGGATGGGAGGGAAGGGAGATAATATTTAACAGCTTTGCTGTGGTGCTCTTTGCCACCTCCTGCTGGGCAGGAGTGATATTCCCATTAGTAATTAGATGATCCGTGGACTCATTGTGTCATTAGAAAGAAATAATATTTAAAACAAAACTAATTAACGGTACAACTGTTAAATACAGATTAAACCTGCCCTTTTAGAGAGGGCCACATCTTCTCCATAACTTTATTTCAAATCTTTTTTTTTTATTGCGGTAAAACAAGTCATACATATAAACATATTACACGGTCAAGATCATGGTACAAAGGTATGATTCAGCAAAATAAAACAGGAACCAATTAAATGACCATTATCAATAGCGAGAACCTCATCTTATTTTGACTATAGTAAGAAAAGAATTGAGAGGAAAAAGAAAGAAGACAGATTGTCAGCTGTGGCATGAAGCCCGAATTTCAAGTTACATCCAGATACCCATCCATAAAAGACAAAGCTAGGAAGAGATTTTGTCCCATTACAGCAAATCATTTACTATATTTGTTGTGTATATAGTCTTCCCAAATAAAGAGTATCTCATGGAAGAAGTCTTTGCGTGATGTTTTCATGTAGTGGTATTCCTCTAATTGTATAGTCTTATGTGTGGTGTCCACAGTAGGAGATTGGGTTTGTTTCCATAATTGAGCAATTAACATTTTTGTACTATTGGATGCAATTTGGAGTATGACTAAGCGTGTTGCTGGAATTTTTTTAGGAGGTTTATTTAAGAGCCATATGAACGGATCCTGTGGTATATTAATTCCCAGCAGCTTTTCTGTTTGGGATAGAACATCCTTTCAAAAAGGGTTAAGGTTAGTGCACTTCCACCATAGGTGTCCCATATTTCCCACCTCACTCTCGCAACGCCAGCATAAATCTGACCTTTGTGGATATAATGTCTTTAAGTGTGTAGGAGTATAGTACCAATGATGTAATACTTTAAAGTTAATTTCTAGAATCCTGGCTGATGTAGAAGCTTTCATTGTTCTTTTGAATATTATGTGCCTATCCCTTGGAGTTATATTAATGTTCAGTTCCGATTCCCTTTTTTCATATAATGATGTTCTGTACCTAATGGAACCAGTTGTAACATGTTATATATAATAGATAAGGTATGTCTAATTGGCTGATTTGTCATGCACAGTTTTTCAAAATTAGTTGGGGAGCGCAATAAATTGTTTTACTCTTTGTGACTTTGTAAAAAAGAATGGGATTGCAAATAAAAAAAAAACAGTTATAAAATATAAGTAAGTCTTTCTCCAGAAGCTCCGATCTCGTATGCATTTTTCCTGCTTCTGATAAGACAAAGAAGGGAAGATTGCCTCTCCTGTCCAGTGGGTTTAATTTAACCATTTCTCTTCCCGGAGGGAACTCTGGGTTTCCCAAAAGTGGTGTTAAAGGGGAGGGGTTAGAGGAAAGAATGGGGTATTTAACTAGCAGTCCATTCCACATTTTGTATGTTTCTTCAATGATGTACCTATCTGATAGTATTGTCTGCCTTTCAGAGTCATCTAGCCAGCATAATGAGCCGAGATGATGACATTGGCATATTTGGTGTTCTATCTTGACCCAGATCTTTTCAAAGTAGTTAGTGTTCCAATCTACCACTCGCTGCAAGAATATCGCTTGTCTATATTTTTCTAAGGACTCCCAATCTCCCTAATATTTAAGGTGGAGTCATTAATTTTTTGTTAATCCTGGGGTGTCTTCTGTCCCAGATATAATCATTAATTAATCTCTGTAGGGTAGCTATATATGAGGAGGGGAGGGGAATTGGGAAAGTCTGAAAAATATACAAAAAAGTCTAGATATGTTCATAGTTATTGTCCCCATTCTTCCTAGCCAGCTAAGATGTTTAGATCTCCAAGAGCTGAGGTCTGCTATTATGTTCTTTTTAAGAGTGTTGTAATTAAGGGCTATTAGGTCTGTATATTTGTGAATCAGGTAAATCCCTAAATATTTAATGGATGTGGATTGCCATCCGAAAGGGCAAATTTGTTTTGTAAGATGTAACTCTTCCTGGTTTAAGTTAAAGGGCCACTGTAAGTAAATATTTTCTATGCCTGTTACTAACCAACTACCCCAAACACGCTTTTTATCAATAGCATTTCATTAACATATCTCTACCGTTTTTTAGAAATCTTGTCTGCAAATTTAATTGTTTTCCAAACCCACTCCGTGGGTATCCTTTGCTCTGTAACCAATCTGTACCAATATATATATATATATATATATATATATATATTGAGTGTTCATATCTTGTCTTTTATTACAAAGTTCTGTTTGTACGAGTTCATCTTCTGGGTGTTGTTTATGTTAGGATTCTAAAGTGGCTAATTGATTTAGTTTTTTCTCCAGTCTGGTTCTTTTTTTTGTTTTATTAACATGCTTTTAAGGCTGATACATTCCCCTCTTATAACGCTTTTATGAGCTTCCCAGATAATTCTGCTATCCATTTGTGGGGTGTTATTAAGCTATGGATTTCCCCAACCTCTCAGCTATCAAAGGGTCCTCCAACAAGGATGGATCAAATTTCCAATTAGAAGTTATTTTAGAGGCATCAGGCCATTTTAAGTTA
Organism: Bombina bombina; assembly: GCF_027579735.1. Taxonomy (NCBI): domain Eukaryota; kingdom Metazoa; phylum Chordata; class Amphibia; order Anura; family Bombinatoridae; genus Bombina; species Bombina bombina. The sequence goes on from NC_069501.1 coordinate 996,517,830, forward strand.
CAACTCATAATAGAGTGGTCTGATCAAGTACATGGCAGGATCTTGCTCTTTATTACATATGAGAAACTGGTGACGTCCATGAATACATAATTTATTCTGGAGAACAGTTTATGTGGAGCAGAGTAATATGTATAGTCTATTATTGATGGTGTAGTATTCTCCAGACATCATGTATAGCTAGGTCTCACATATTCTGCTTAATCGCTGTTATCCTCTTTGATGGAATAGACTAAGAATGTGTAGAACAATCAATATGAGGGTTAAGTGGTACATTATGGTCAACCCCTATTATTAGTGAGCTTTTTGTTATTTTGAGCAGTCTATTAGTCATTGTTTTGAAATAATGGTGTTGGTATGTGTTTGGAGCATATATACAAACTAATGTTACTATCTTACTATAAAGTTTGCCAATGACCGCTATGAATCTTTCCTCCTTGTCTTTGTGGGTCGCAATCTCCTGGAAAGGTATCTTAATTTTTAATCAAAATCCCAACTCCATTTTTCTCAGTCAGATTGGAAGAATAAAAACATTGGCCGAATTAAAATTTAAAGGTTTGCAGTTCTCTGCCCCTTTTAAAATGCGTTTCTTGGAGCATAACTATATCACTTTTGTTCTGCTTAAAATCAAAAAAGGACAAATTTCTCTTCCAGGGAGAGTTTAAGCCTTTAGTATTAATAGAGATTATCCTAACTTGACTGTTTTGTTTATCTGTCATGAGATAGGACGGGTAAATGGTGAAATCTTATTTTTTATAAGTGCAGACAATGTATTTGGGAATTTCTTTTGGATGGTGTAATCTATCAAGTAGTGATAATCATAGAAAAGGAAGGAAGTAAAGAATAAAAAAAGATTTGACAAGATGGGCGGAGCTAGCCAGCCAAGGAAATGGCCGCAGCTTGAAACGGCTCCTGTGCCCTGTCTGGCTGAGAAGTGTCATTTCGCCATAACCGGGAGAATAACTTAGCCCCGAGGTGTTGCAAAGCCCAAGTGAAGAGCGGGCTGTCAGATGTGAGGTGGGGGCACACTCGATAACCTGTCTACAACTGCAGACACGGAGCGTGGCTGGATGGGCCTACACGCACCGGAACTTTAAGCAAACTACAGACGCGGCTCATATTTACAACGGCAGCCGAGGGAGAGGTAATGTGAGAATACAGGACACTGTCTAAAATAAAAACTGTCGACTAGTAACCATAACATGAGTCTGAGTTCAGTGACCGCAATTGTTCAGAGGCACATAACGGCTTTAATCACTGCGTAGCAGAGGCTCATTAATCTATGTGAGAGATCACATCCTAGCTGCACGTGGAGTTATGAAACATGGGTAATTCAGATCAGTAACTGAGAGACTTATTTGACCAGCCTAAAGATCTGCAATAGCTAAGAACCACCTATGTGTCAGAAAGGTATTATATGAAGCAACACTTAAGGCAAAATACTTAACTCAAGCCTAAAATGGCCGATTTCAAAGGGCTCTTTATGCCCATGTTATATGTCTATAGCTGGAAGGAATAATCATCTGTACCTACGCATCTATGCTTTGAAATTATCTGCGACACTGTTTACAGCACAAGGGGTAAAGCTTTTAACCTGATTTATAATCTGCTGGAGAGGAGGCCCACACCATAGCCTAACGTTTGTAAGGGATTTTCAACATACTTATTTGTTTACTGCGCAACGCAGCACTGCCCTGTCATTGGACTTAAATCACAAAAAATACCCATTTGGCAGTGACTTATACCGCAGCTCCTAAGCCACAATAAGTAACATAGCTCTGTGAACATCAGATCAAGGTGCTTTTGATTGAGGCGAGCATCACTGTACAACTCATTAATGTGCTGGGTCCCCACAAGTTATTAACCTGTGTAAAAGGTATCTATAAATTACAGACTCGGACATTGACCAAGGCAAGCATGTCTCCTAAAAAAATTAATAAAAAAGGGGCCGTGCCAAAACAAAGAAGTCAGATTACTCCCTCAGTTAACAATTTTTTTAAATCGGTAGAGGCCAAATCTACAAGTTTAAACCCCAATGAAGACCAAGATTCTGCTGCAGCATATTCATCCTCAGACTCGGACTCTGAAACTGTGACAGACACCATTACAGTGCCTAAAGCTCTATTTGAGTCTCTCCCTTCGAAAAAGGATTTCTCTGCTTTAGTTCTACAAGTTAAGCAATGTATCAAAGAGGAAATCAACGACCTAAAGAAAGAAATATCTGAAATAGGGCACAGAGTGGAGGCAGTGGAAACTACCCAAGATATTCACTCTACGGCAATATCTGCTCTACACACCACCATTCACAAACAGAATGAAGTCATACTGGGACTGGAAGAAAAAATTGATGATGCTGAAAATAGAAGCAGAAGGCAAAACATCAGAATTAGAGGCGTCCCCGAATCCATACCGCCATCGGGCCTAGAGCAATACTTACAAGATCTCTTTAACTCTCTGAAGCAAACAGATCCCCCAATAAAGATTGAGATAGATAGAGCCCATAGGGCACTCCGCCCTAAACCACTAGATACACAACCACCCAGGGACATAATTGTACGAATAACAAATTATCAGGTCAAAGAAGAGCTTATGAAGCTAGCCCGTGAAAAACAACCTGTCAGGTACGAAAATGCCGATCTTCAATTTTATACAGACCTATCGCAGAGGACCCTTCTCAAAAGAAAAGAACTCAAACCTTTTACCATGCTTCTCAGGAAACTAAATATCCCATACAGATGGGGATTCCCTTTCCAGTTAATTATCCCCTGGCAAGGAAAGAGATTCATATGCACTACACCAGGAGATGTTAAGCAAATCTGCAAGGCCCTAGATGTTGCTCCTCCTGTGTTAGAGGAGGGAGAAGAGGCACAAAACCAACTCAAACCGGGACTCAGTAATAACCCACTACCTCGGAGGCAGGAGTGGCAGCAAGCACAGCAGAGAAGAACACGCAGATTGAACACGGGCATTCAAAATAGCCTGCAAGAGAAAGATGGACCCTGAGCGGGTTAAGCTGTATCCTTTTATTTATGCTTGGTTTTACAGTAATATTGTTATGCTACCATACATGTTCTTCTTTTCCAGGAAATAATTGCGAAAGACTTTCTTGTGATAAGAGACAATATGTGCTGCATAGGCAGTCTTGGTATTGTTCCAAATAGGAACTTGAGAGACTAGAGACTTTTACTTGCTAGCAATATGTTAAGCTAATAGAAATGTTTCTCAGGTTCCCTGTTAATGCCTTTTTTTTCATTTCAGAAGCCGGTAGGTTGGTATAATTCAATTTATTATATAATCCAGTTTTGTTTATCTTACTTTTGTATTTCCATTTCCCTGTTAAAATGGGATAGCTGTACAACTTTTTACTCTCAGCCAGTTGGGAGATATTCTCTCCTATAGTTAAGTTAATGTATTGTACCCTTTCGACTAGGAAAGGGGCAAAATGTTTGGTTATTTACTTTTTTATAATTTTTTCTTTTTTTAAGGTTACTACAATAATGTTTGTGCATAACCAAGTGTGCTCGGAGTGTTTCAGAGGGAAGTATGTAAGGACAATATCTAAATTCAGAGTCATACAGTACAAAAGTAGGTACAATGAATAGACACACGTCACAGACTTTCACAATTATATCACAAAATACAAAAGGGCTAAATTGCCCGAATAAACGTAGGATGGCACTTTTGGATCTTCACAAGAAAGGGGGCCAGATTCTCATGCTACAGGAGACACACTTTAAAACTAAACAAATACCCAAATTCTTTTCATCTAACTACCCACAGCACTTTCACAGCTCTCACCCAGCCAAGAAAATTAATGGTGTCAGCATTCTGATTCATAAGTCACTTGCTTTTAGCAAAATACATGTAGAACAGGACAAAGAGGGCAGGTACATATGTGTAACGGGTCTTCTCTTTGGCAAGCCCATCACATTGGTGAACTTATATGCACCCAATAGACGCCAGAGCAAATTTATTAATACAACCACCAACTCTATTTTAGCTCAGACTAAAGGTTCCTTAATCATAGCAGGCGACCTTAATGTCCCGTTAGACCCCCAGATCGACTGCTCTAACCCCACAACTAGACAAAAAATTCCGAACTTGCAAAGCATTTGGAAAAATTTTAAATTGCTTGGGGTGCATGACTCATGGAGATGTCTCAATCCCCAAAAAAAAGACTTCACTTTCTTCTCGATTCCCAATAGTTGTTATTCCAGATTGGATTACATTTTCGTAGATCACTTAACTCTTTCATATTTAAAAACAGCTGAGATCAAACATACCACCTGGTCAGACCATTCACTGGCATTATGTGAAATAACTTGGCCCTCAGCTCCGCTTAGACAGTATCAGTGGAGATTAGACGAGTCACTTCTCAAGGGGAAACAACAAGTAAAGAGACTAGCTAAACACATTAAATCATATTTTACAATTAACAACACACCAGATATACCCTTAACAACAATATGGGAGGCACACAAGAGTACAATCAGGGGAGAACTCATTAAACTTAAAGCATACACAACGAGAAAGAGGAGGGAAGAATGCACCACTTTGGCCAAAGAAATTGCAGATTTAGACTACTTGCATAAACAGTCCCCTGACAACAACCTTGTCTTGGAAAACCTTAACTTAAAGCGTGCACAATTAAACAATTTCCTCCAGTTAGATGCTCAAAGACAATTATTGTCCTTCCAACAGACATTCTATAGGGAGGGAAACAAGGCGGGGAAATGGCTAGCAAGAGCTTTAAAGCATAGACAACAAAAAACATATATACACTCCATTAAAAATGAGTCAGGAAAACGGTCAGAAGACACTCATAAAATAGCCGAAGTTTTTAAATCTTTTTATCATAAACTTTACAACTTATTCCCAGGCAGGGACGACTCCACTCACAGTCACACTTGCCACCAATACCTTTCTAATATACAAATACCACAACTGAGTAGCGAGCAAAGAGAGACCCTGAACCAACCCTTTACCATTAAAGAAGTATTAGATGCTATACGTACCCTGAAAGCTAGCAAAGCGCCGGGCCCGGATGGTTTCTCGGGCCTGTATTATAAAACCTTTTCAAAATATCTTGCCCCACACTTAACCTCTTTATTCAATCACATAGCAGAAGGTCATGAATTCCCCGATACTATGTTGCAAGCACATATCTCAGTTTTAGAAAAACCGGGCAGGGTGCCTGATGTCCCCGCCAACTTTAGACCAATATCCCTGCTCAACACAGACTTGAAACTTTATGCAAAAATTTTGGCCTCTCGCATAAATCAATTTCTCCCAGAACTAATCCATCAAGATCAGGCAGGCTTCGTACCTAACAGAGAGGCGAGAGACAACACTGTGAAAGTACTTAATCTCATAGACCTTGTTTCCACAACTAACATACCAGCCCTTTTCCTCTCCACTGACGCCGAAAAGGCATTCGACAGACTTGACTGGACCTATTTACGAGCGACTCTTAGTAGATTTAATTTCCCAGACCAGTTTATCCAAAGAATTATGGCCCTATACTCTAATCCAACAGCACAGGTGAGAGTAAATGGGACGCTTTCTGAGTCCTTTGAAATCAGAAACGGGTCGAGACAGGGCTGCCCATTATCCCCATTGTTATTTATTTTATCACTTGAACCACTTGCAATTAGAATTAGAGAGAATCCGCACATCAAGGGAATCATAGCAGGCACTAGACAACATAAAATGGCAATTTACGCAGACGACCTCCTACTGACGATAACTGACCCACTTAGATCTATCACATATGCAATGACTGAGCTTTCCTCTTTTGGCAGGGTATCCAATTTTTTGGTTAACATGACAAAGTCAGAATTCTTACCGATTAAGATTCCCCAACAGACACTAGAGGACATCAGAGCACTCTGCCCCTTAAAAGTACAACTCAACCGTCTTAAATATCTGGGAGTCTTTCTGACTCCAAACAGTCAATCAACACGCAAACACAACTATGGGGAACTAATTAATGAGTTCCAATCCCTAACCTCTTCTTGGCTTCTAAAAAATATTACGTGGATGGGTAGAATCCAAGCAGCTAAGATGGTACTACTACCTAAAGCATTGTACATCCTACAGACCGTACCGGTCCAGCACATCTCCAGGGAAGTAGATATCTTGCAAAAAATATTGAATGATTATATTTGGAGACGTAGACCACCACGTATTAATAAAAGTACGATTTATAAAGTTCCTGAGCAGGGCGGTCTGGGGGTCCCACACCTTAACTCATATAAACTTGCAATCTCTCTTCAGCGTGTCTTAGAGTGGTGCGGTTATGAGGGAGATAGATCTAAGGGGTGGGTACAAATAGAAACAAATATGGCAGGCACAACCCACTTAGGAAACAAATGTTGGAATATTCAGGCACTGGGGAATTCTACTATCTCCCAGTCCTCCACGTCTAACGAGACATGGAGAGACTGGTTACATGTCCTTAAGGCGTACCCAAAAATTTCTTCAAAATATTCCCCACTTACAAACTTATTACTTAATCCAGAGTTCCCTCCGGGATTTACACAGGAGAAGGGTATACATGACACCCTAACTTCCCCAGTACAAATTCACACTTTATTAGATAACAACAAGGTAAAATCCAAACAACAAATTGACTCATTATCAATACCTTTTTTTGCCTCCTGGTTTAATTACCTTCAGGCGAGACATTTTCTACTCACACATAAAAGTAAAGCAGACTTTATGCGACCTTTGACAAAATTTGAGCAAGCATGCTTGAGTGATTTAAAAGGTCTCAGATCGGTTTCTACGCTATACAAGATGGTATTGGAGAATAGATTTCCGAATCTACCTTCATACACCGCAGGGTGGGATAAAGAGCTAGAAACGACTACACTTACTAAAGATTGGCAGTCAAGATTTGAGAATCTATCGCACTCAGCTCATTCTGCAAGAGCAAAAGAGACAAATATTAAAGTCTGTATGCGGTGGTACATGACCCCAGCCAAAATTAAGCGCATTTTCAGAGCGAGTTCAGACGCCTGTTGGAGGGGTTGCGGCCTACCAGGACATATGACACATATCTGGTGGGACTGTGAGCCCATCAGAGATTTTTGGTCAGCAATCTTTCAAGAAATTAATACGGTCTTACACACACAAATTAACCCGAGCATAGAATTAGCACTTCTCCACAATGATCCTCCCATAACATGCAAAATTCGCAAACAGCTGTTTAATATTATGTTAAACGTGGCAAGACAAATGATACCCAGATGTTGGAAGACTACCAAAATTCCTACTATTGGTGACTGGGAGAAATTGGTCAGCTCAGATTTGGTGTTAGAAAGATTTCATTATCTCCAGGTAGGAGGATTGGCCTTTTTTGAAGATATGCTACTTCTATGGGAGTCATATAAATATAAGCCCAAGTAAGATTGACATGAATGGTCTCAGCCATATATGCAACATAATAGCCTCTTATAGCAGGAACACGCTACTTCCCAAAAAGCGTTAACTTAGCTATAGGGTAGCAACATCTCTGACACCCGAGCGCATGAGTCACTCCTTTTAATAATGTAACCTATTATGTTGATGTCTTTGTTTTTTTTTTGTTTTTATTATTTTTCTTTTTGGTTTTTTCCCTTTTTCTTCTGTTTCAAATTAAGTTTAGTATTGATGCGTAGTGGCTTGGTTAAATAGAGGCCTTGTCATATGCACCCTGATTGATGTAGCACTTTCATGCAAAGGTCCTGCACTCAAGAGCATAAGCAAACAAAGATAAGCGATTTAATGGAGTTATATTCTCTTGGTTTGCCAAAGACATTAGCCCAGATGAATAGACTAAATCTCACATGGACTGGCTGCTTGGGTTTTGGTGCATGGGAGGTTTTCTTTGTACCTCTATGGCCTGAACACTGTGTAATTGCAACATGCTAACCTTTATTGTTGGAAAAATGTTTTGTTGTATTTCATGCATATAACTTAATAAAAAATAAATATATAAAAAAAAAAAAAAAAAGATTCGACAAAGCGAGAGAAAGAAAACAAGCAAATTGTAGAGACAGGGGTTGGGTACCAGAGATTCCTCTTGGGAAGAAAGAAAAGGCTTAGGAGAGCCTTGCATAAGTGTAGGTTAGTGTTAAATTAAGGTCACTTATGTTGAGTATCAACAATATTAAGTAAGCTACATAACATAGATAAAACCATGTTAACTAGATGTCTTGGCTATTGAAAAGTCTATGCCTTATTACCTAGTGTCCACATCAAGTCAGTTTTCACTTCAGGCATATAGTACACAAGTAAATCTTTTAAGGATAAGAAATATGAACAATTAACTAAAGTGACATAACTATTTTGTCCCACCTTATATAAGTGGACTACATTGTTAAGATCCTCTTGCACCTCTGCTAACCACTAATTATGTGACATTCAACATATACCTGAAAGAAAATAAATAATAAACATGGCAAGGTACAACATGTAAAACAAACAAAAAATTACAACTCCGCTGAGTTTTAAATAAAGGATATGGGCTGTCAAGTTAAGAAAAGCTAAACTTTGTGAATACCATCTTTAGTCCCTCTAAAGCTTCATGTGATCGATTAGGAATTAGAATCTGTATGAATATTCATCTGTCTGGGGTTTCTTCTCCTGTGTTGCATTGTGGCCCATTCTGGGCGTCTCTCTTTCGGTCGAGAAGCCCAATATGTAGCTGAGGTGTTGTCTTGAATTGATGGAATAAGGAATGTTAAATTGAGACCTTTAGAAAAAGAGTCCAAGTCACTTGAAGTTCTGTATATCCAGGTTTTGCCATCAAGGAAAACGATAAGACCGAATGGGTAACCCCATCATTATTTTATGTTGTTTTTTTGCAAAACAGAAGTGATAAATGTAGCGTCTACTTTTTTGAAGCGTGAGGGGACTCGGATCCAAGTACGCTTGTAAATCGTGGTCTTGGAATTTAAGGTTAGGATTATCTCTAAAAGTGTTGCCATATGTTGTCCTTGTCCTTAAAATCAAGGAACTTCATGACAACATCACGAGGAGGGGCTTGACTCGAAGGTTTCGCTCTTAGAGCTCTATGAGCTCTCTCTAGTGGAAAGGAGGACGTAGAGTCCGAAGATCCTGAGAGTTGATGGAAGAGTGACTGTAAATAATTTTCTAGATCAGTAAGGCCAATAGTGTCAGGTATTCTTTAATTTTGGTATTTAAGTCCTGTATCAGGAGGGATTGCTGCTCTTGGTGATCTGTGATATCTTTCATGTCTTGTATTGTTACATCCTGTGCGGTTTCTAGGTTATCCACTCTATTACCTATGTCTGTAATGTCTTTCCTAAGATCTGAGATCTCCGTTTTTATCAGCTCTTTTAGGGAGTCTATATCTGTTTTAGAGGGTAATTTACTCATCTTGGATACAATTTGTGATAATTGGTCCTGTTGCAATCCTGTCATGGTGCTTTCAGGAGATGGATTCTTGTCTGCGAACTTTGAGTGTGGAAATTCCTGATTTGAGCACTCTTTGTCCTGAGAGTGGAAAAATGCTGAAACGGACTTAGGTGTAGAATTTTGTGGATTTAGAGATTTATCTTGTTTTGTTTGCCTTCTTGAGGACATTATTATGTTTCTAAAGACTAAATCAGTCACCTCAATGCAATATTCACCTAGGGACACTAGATGGTGCCCTTGCAGTATGTATGCAGAAATTCAGGAAAAATTTGTACTGCACAGTGGAGGAAGCAGTATTATTTATTCATATATTAACAAGCTGTAGTATAATACTTTCACCAAAGTTTATGGCTATAAATTGGGGACAGAGAAATGTTGATACATTAGGGCATAGCCACTGTATAATTAGGCTTTATTATATATAGACAATTTAGGTCACAAGCTTGCATTTTCAGATGTTTTCCAAGTGTTATTAAAGGTGCAAAAGTGATTGCCTGTGGAGTTAATGTGAGTTCTAGTAGCTTATAAGTTGACCTTTATGTGTTTTAGGGGTTAAAGAGATGAGTCCACAGGAAGGAGCTATAAATATCAGCTGTATATTATTATATACTAAGGTATATGAGACTACATTGCCTGTTATATGCCTTAATTTGCTGGTAGGTAAAAGTCTGTCTAATAGGCAGAAACTTAGAGGCTGGAGAGTACAGGCTTAGTGTGTTTTCACATTAGGGATACCTGTTCCTGTTGATGTGATTTATTGTGGTGGTCCAATAGCCGCATGGAGCAGGCAAGATGGTGTCTGCTGTCCTAACAATGCGCTACTGTTCTGTGTATTTACAGCCGGTCAGAAGCAAGTTGGAGCTAGAAAACGTAGCGGATACGTTCCCCAGCTGTTACGACACATGTAGGAGCTTTTCTCCCTTTCCCAGCTTCAGATGGTGTTGTGGTGGATACTCCGGTCCCTCAGAGCAACCTCACTGAGCGGCCATGTCCCAGCGTGGCCAGACTCCGCCCCCCCCCTATATTTCAAATCTTTAAATGGATATTACTCCCAATGACCACTCCAAGGGAGCTATATAGATATCCACAAGAACCTAGGGTAAGAAGAAAGCCTAAAATAGTGTAGCTAGAAAACACAACACAAACATTAAATGGAACAAGCAAAGCAAGCATAGTTCTGTAGAAATCACTTCAAAAAGTTAATTGAAGAATCTCAGACCAGAAACTTTCAAAAAAACAATAAAAATGTAACACCATAAAAGAGCTATTTTGTGGCGTGTTACATTTGATTTTTCTTTAAAAAGGACAGTTTTACCTGTTGACAACTTTGAATTATAAGAGGTGTGACACTTGAAGTAAAGCGGTTGTTGCTTATGAACTTCACAGTTTCCGGTCTGAGATTGTTCAATAAACCTTGAAGATATTTCTACAGTACTTGGTCTGGGAGTACTTTCCATTTAGTGTTCGTGTCATGTTTACAAGCTACACAATTTTAGGCTTTCAACTCTCCTGAAGTTTTTGTGGATAAGAAGACAAGGAAGACAAGGAATATGAATTTTAACCATAAAAAAAACAAAAAAAACAAACAAAAAAAAACCCCACCTTATTCAAAAATACAATTATTGTAAGAGTTGCTCGGTAATATACAGGCATGTTGTTTAAAACACATGAACAAAAAATCCAGAAATTCTAGGAACATCTAAAATATTTACAAAAAAATACCTATATACTGCCAAGTGTAACCTGCATTTTGACAGTATAATTTGTGTTAGAATATGCAATCATAATTAGGACTAGAATACATGCTTGTTCGAGTATATTTCATATGGTCTTATAATACCAATGTTTAAAAGGGACAGGAAACCACAACATTTTCTTTCATGATTTGGATAGAACATACAATTTCAAGCAACTTTCCAATTTACTTAATTCTCTTGTTAACATTTGCTGAAGGAACACAATTGCACTATAGGCAATTAGCTAATCAGAAGAGACAAATGTGTGCTGACACCAATCAGCAGCTAACTCCCACTAGTATAGGATATGTGCATATTCTTTTCCAACAAGGGATACCAAGGGAACAAAGCACATTTGAAAACAGAAGTAAATTTAAAAGGGTATTAAAATGAAATGCTCTATCTGAATCGTGCAAGTTTTATTTTTGACTTGCCTATCCCTTTAACTTACTGTAAGGGTAAATGTGCACTAGACACCTAATTTAGTATTGTACTTTGCAAAGCTGGAACTTTTTTTTTTTTTTTTAATTTGCTTTGAATTCTATAGAATGTTTTATAAGCTGCATACACAATTATTTCATGATAATATCCTGAAATAATTAGTATTTGGGGTGGTGAGAGTCAAGATATTGTCAGGTTAAAAATGAATTCATTTCAATTGCTTAAGTTTTAAAGGAGTAACTATCAATTTAAAACCAAGGTCTGCTAAGAAATTATTATGACACGATGAGTCCACGGATCATAATTACTAATGGGATATTTACCTCCTGGTCAGCAGGAGGCGGCAAAGAGCACCACAGCAAAGCTGTTAAATAGCTCCTCCCTTCCTTCTCACTCCAGTCATTCTCTTTGCCTACGTCAGTGATAGGAAGTGGTAAAGTGAGGTGTTAGATTAGATTCTTCATTCAAGAGTTTATTATTTTTAAAGTAGTGCAAGATTGTGCTGCTTTGTAGTAGGGTGTAGCCGTAGTCCATATCAGTCTCTTCAGTAGAGCTTTGGTGGCTTTAGAGCAATGGGAACTTGTGAGACAAAATTCTCACTGCGCCTCCCATGTATTATTGCTGCCCTATATCCTTTAGTCTGAGGTAAACATTTACTCAGCATGTTATTCTCCTCAGGTCGATGCGAGGGAGAGGACCTCTCAAGCCTGGGAGCTGCCTTGCTGTCAGGCAGAAGTAGAGGTAAGTGCTACTTTAAATTTTCTGGGGCACATTAAAGGACCAGTCAACACAGTAGATTTGCATAAATCAACAAATGCAAGATAACAAGACAATGCAATAGCACTTAGTCTGAACTTCAAATGAGTAGTATTTTTTTTATGACAATTTTAAAAGATATTTTTTTCCACTCCCCCTGTACCATGTGACAGCCATCAGCCAATCACAAATGCATACACATACCATGTGACAGCCATCAGCCATTCACAAAAGCATATACACTTATTCTTGCACATGCTCATTAGGAGCTGGTGACTCAAAAAGTTTAAATATAAAAAGACTGCACATTTTGTTAATGGGAGTAAATTGGAAAGTTGTTTAAAATGGCATGCTCTATCTGAATAATGAAAGTTTAATTTTGATTGAGTGTCCCTTTAAAGAAGAAAGGGACTTAGAAAAAAAAGGTGAGCACACTTTTATTGAACATAAGGGGCACAGAAAAGGAGGTGGCACTTTATGTTGGGACACTGTACACTCTCTCCTGGAGTGGAGAGATCTTATGACAGCGTTATTTTGCAGGCACTGGGGCCGGAGAAAGTTTAATTTAATGGCTCTGGTGGTTGTTCACATTTCATTTGCACTATGACGAATGGGCGGATCTTTCTGAATTGCGCGCCACTTTAGTTGTGCTTCTGTCTGGGAGACATTTGGAAGGAAGGTCGTCGGGTCTGGTCTAGAGACGCATGGTCCGTGCAGAGCATGCATTTCTAGGACCGGAATTGAAATTCCTCTTCAAGCAGCACTAAATGGATCGTCTGGAGCTGACTGCAGGGGAAGATTATCTGTTTCCAGTCAGGTAGGAGCACCTCAGCAGAGTAGTTGAGGTGCAGAGGTGTATTATTTTACTTCAGTGCAGTTGCTAGATTTAACGGTCTGCAGTAAAAAAAGTAACAGTTTTAAATTGAAAGAGACAGTAACGTTTTTTTCACTTTAAAATTAGATACATTTAAAGATTTTTATTAGCTATTTGGTCAATTGTGAACAAGCATGGACATAGGGGCGTTGCAAGATGTTGCTTGTGTTTTGAGACAAATGTGGAACCACCAATCCCTTTCTGTCCATCATGTATTGAGAGGACTTTACATTAAATTATAGGGAAAATATTTTTTCTGAGCCAACTTTTTCTAAAGCAGATGTTGTCCAGGAGTCTAATGATGAGGTTCAATATATGCCGCAGCTTTCTTCCCAGGCGTCCCACATTTTACCGCCCTCACAAGCAGTGCCCTGCGCTTCCTCTATGGCTCCTGCTGGAGTTACTTTAAGGGACATTGCATCACTCATGTCTTCTACAATTTCTGATGCGTTGTTTGCCTTTCCTATGTTACAGGGAAAGCGTAAGAGGAAAATCAGACATTCAGTTAGCGAGGTGTCTGACGCATATGTTGTGATTTCTGAGGTTCCTTCCCAGAAACCTGAAGAGGAGGATACCGTGGTAGCATCTGAAGGGGAAATTTCAGATTCGGAAAGTGTTATTCCTCTTGCTGATACTGAGGTTATATCTTTTTAGGTTTAAGCTAGAACACCTCTGTCTATTACTTAGAGAGGTTTTAGCTACTTTGGGCGATAGTGACTCCACAGTAGTGGTTGTCCCTAAGAAGTCTAGTAAGCTGAACAAATATTTTAAGTTTCCTTCCTCGACAGATGTGTTTCCCCGACCGAGCTTCTGAGAATATTGCTAAGGAATGGGAGAGGACCGGGCATACCCTTTTCTCCATCTCCTATTTTTTTTTTTCCCCATGTATAATATATTTATTATATATTATTTTTTTTTTTAATTTTTAAATTTTTTAGTAATGTTCAAACAAATACAGTATGTCTCCATAAAAAGTATTTAACAATCAATACAATCTCGCATGTGACATCGTTTATATAAGAATATACTGAAGTCCTATCATGACCAGTCTCTGGAGTTGTTGCCATGCTGTAAAGCGAAAGTCTTATCTTCATTACTCCTCCTGTTCAGTACAGTTCTTGAACCATCCTCTGAGTTTTGCAGTGAACAACAACAACAAAGGTATTAAACCTAAACTATTACAGGATAAACATAACTCCATCTCCTATTTTTAAGAAGATGTTTCCCATTGCCGACTATCAAGGAGACTTGGCAGACAGTACCCAAGGTGGAAGGGGCTGTGTCCACCTTAGATAAGAGAACTACTATTCCCATAGAGGATAGTTGTGCCTTCAAAGATCCTATGGACAAGAAGTTAGGTTTACTTAAAAAGATGTATGTACACCAGGGACTGCAATGGCAGCCAGCTGTGTGCATTATTACCATCACTAGTGTGGCAGCGTATTGGTTTGAAGCCCTGTTTGATGCTATCAGGACAGAAACTTCCTTGGATGAGATCCAAGATAGGATAAAGGCTCTTAAACTAGCTAATGCCTTTATTACGGATGCTTACCTTCAAGTTATTAAACTGGGAGCAAAGATTTCGGGTTTCTCTATTCTAGCCTGAAGAGCCTTATGGTTAAAGCCTTGGTCTGCGGATGTGTCTTCTAAGTCTAAGCTTCTAGCTATTCCCTACAAGGGGAAAACCTTGTTTGGACCTGGCTTGTCGGAGATTATCTCTGATATCACGGGAGCCAAGGGTCATCTTCTCCCCAGGATAAGAGAAACAAACCACAAACAGGACAACAGAGCAATTTTCGTTCCTCTCATAATTTCCAAGGCGAAACTTCTTCCTCTCGCCTCCCAAAAACATGAACAAACATCAAACCTGCCATGGAGATCCAATCAATCCCTGGAATAAGGGAAAACAAATCCAAAAAGCCTGCTTGCTGAAACAAAGACAGCATCGAAGGGCATGACCCCCGATCCGGGGGATCAGATCTTGTAGGGGCCAGACCTTTCCTTCTTCACTCCAGGCTTGGGTTCGAGACTGTTCAGGATCCCTGGGCGATAGAAATGTGTCCCGAGGATAAAAGTTAGAGTTCAAAAGCTTTCCACTCCAGAGGCAGATTCTGCTTTCAAGCTTTTTCTGAGACCAGACAAAGAGAGAGGCGTTCTTACACTGCGCTAAGAGACCTTTCCAACTTGGGCAGTGATTGTTCCGGTTCAGGCTAGAGGAACAGGATCTGGGATTTTATTCCAATCTGTTCATGGTTCCCAAAAAAAGAAGGAACCTTCAGGCTGATTTTACATCTCAAAGTCTAAACAAATTTCTCACGAGTACCGTTCAAGATGGAAACTATTTGTTCCATCTCTCCCTTTGATCCAAGAAGGTCAATTTATGACAACAGTGGATTTATAAGGAAAGTACCTGCTATGTTCCCATTCACAGGGATCATCACAAGCTTCCTAAGGTTTGACTTTCTGGACAAACACTACCAGTTTGTCGGCTCTTCCCTCTCGGTCTTGCCACTGCTCCCCAGAATTTTCACCAAAGGTTCTGGGATTGTTGTTGGCGGTGCTTCTGTTACGGGCCATTGCAGTGGCACCCTATTTGGACGACATCTAGCTCCAGGCGCCATCATTACAACAAGCAAGATCCCACACGGACATGGTGATATCCTTCCTGCGATCTCACGGTTCGGAAGGTAAATCTGGAAAGATTGTCCTTAGTCCCCAAATACAAGGGTAACCCTTTTAGGAACTATATTAGATCCTATCAATGAAGACTTTTTCTGACAGAAGTCAGGAAATCAAGATTATCGATACTTATCTAGTCCTTCAGTCCCACTCCTCGGCCATCAGTGGCTCAGAGCATGGAGGTAATCGAGATGATGGATGCGGCAAATGGACATCATCCAGTTTGCTCGGTTTCACCCTCAGACCTCTGCAGTTAAGCCATGCTCAGGCAATGGAAAGGAGATTATGGGGATTAATCTCCCTCAAATACTACTGGCAGCAGAGGAACACGGGATTCTCTTCAATGGTGGATGGCTCTGGATCATCTTTCCAGGGAACCTGCTTTCGCCAGACCATCTTGGGTTCGATTGTGACAACAGACTCCAGCCCTTCTAGGGTGGGGAGCCAGTCTGGGGTTCCCCTAAAAGCTCAGGGAGAGTTTGGACTCAGTCAGCAGTCGGTTCTTTCTATAAACATCACTGGACACTGAGAGCGATCTTCCAATGCTCTCTCTGGCCTCGGCCTCAGTTAGCCTCCTGCCCTGTTTATCAGGTTACAGTCAGACATACATAACTTCAGTCGGCTTACATCAATCATCAGGGAGGAACAAGGAGTTCCTTAGCGATGACGGAGGTAACCAAGATAATTCAGTGGGCAGAAGCACATTCTTGCTGCCTGTCGGCGATCCACATCCCAGGGGTGGACAACTGTGAGGCGGACTTTCTGAGCAGGCAGACCTTTCATCTGGGGGAGTGGGAACTCCATCTGGAAGTGTTCTCCAGCCTGACTCTCAAGTGGGGTCAGCAAGAATTAAATCTCATGGCATTTCGACAGAATGCCGAGGTCCAGGGACCCCCAGGCGGAACTGATAGATGCTCTGGCGATTCCATGGACCTTCAGTCTAGCATACCTATTTCCTCCGTTTGCACTTCTTCCTTGGGTCATTGCTCGAATCAAGCAGGAGAGGGTGTCAGTGATTCTCATTGCTCCTGCTTGGCCTTGCAGGATTTGGTATGCAGATCTGGTGGACATGTCATCTCTGCCACCTTGGAGACTTCCATTGAGGAAGGACCTTCTAATTCAAGGGCCCTTCCTTCACCAAAATCTAGTTTCTCTGAAGATGACTGCTTAGAGATTGAACGCTTAATTTTATCCAAGCGGGGGGTCATAGAGACCATGATTCAGGCTTGTAAGCCTGTTACTAGAAAGATGTACCATAAAATATGGCGTAAATATCTCTATTGGTGTGAATCCAAGGGCTACTCATGGAGTAGAGTTAGGATTCCTAGAATATTGTCTTTTCCCCCAAGAAGGGTTGGAGAAAGGTTGATCGACAAGTTCCCTAAAGGGTCAAATCTCAGCCTTATCTATTTTGTTACACAAACGTCTGGTGGATGTCCCAAATGTACAATCATTTTGTCAAGCCTTGACAGGATCAGGACTGTGTTCAAACCAGTTACTCCTCCATGGAGTCTTAATTTAGTTCTCAAAGTTCTTCAAGGGGCTCCGTTTGAGCCTATGCATTCCTTAGATATTAAGTTATCTTGGAAAGTTTTATTTCTTGTTGCTATTTCTTCTGCTCAGAGAGTGTCAGAGCTCTCTGAGTTGCAGTAGGAGTCTCCCTTATCTTATTCTCCATTCAGATAAGGTAGTTTTACGCTACTAACTAGGATTTCTTCCCTAAGGTTGTTTCTGATTGGAACCATTAATTTGGAGATTGTCTGTTCCCTTCTTAGGGTCCTTATCCCTTATCTTCTCAGAACGACTTCTCGCACATTTTGACATAGTCCGTGCTTTACAAGTCTTTGTAATGCAGACGCACTAAGACTTTCGTCAATCTTCTTCTTGTTTGCGATTTTCTCAGGCACAAACGTACTGGAAAGAAAGCTACGGCTACTTCTCTTTCTCCTTTTGGCGGAAGAGTATCATACGTTCTGCATGAGACTGTGGACAGCAGCCTCTCCGAGAGGGTAACCGGCTCATTCCACGAGGGCTGTTGCTTCCTCATGGGCATTCAAGAATGAAGCTTCAGAGCGAACAGAGGCTGCAACTTGGTCTTCTCTTCACCCTTTTTCAAAGTTTTACCAAATTTGACAATCTTTGCCTCGGCTGAGGCCACTTTTGGGAGGAAAGGTTCTTCAAGCAGTCGGTGCCTTCCGTTAAGGTTCCCTGACTTGTCCCTCCCATATCATCTGTGTACTCTAGCTTGGGTATTCGAATCCACATTAGTAATTAAGATGATCCGTGGACTCATCGTGTCTTAAAAAGAAAAGAAAATTTATGCCTTACTGATAAATGTATTTCTTTTTTGGACACAATGAGTTGTGGGTTATTGTAAACTTCAGAGATCT
This sequence comes from Bombina bombina, assembly GCF_027579735.1. NCBI lineage: Eukaryota > Metazoa > Chordata > Amphibia > Anura > Bombinatoridae > Bombina > Bombina bombina. The sequence continues at coordinate 996,536,126 of NC_069501.1, forward strand.
CTGCACTTTGGTTTTTCCACTTTCTCTTGCTAACCTTCGGCTCGAATGACTGGAATGCGGAGGAGCTATTTAATAGCTCTGCTGTGGTGCTCTCTTGCCTCTCCTGCTGCGCAGAAGGTGAACTACTCCCATTAGTAATTAAGGTGATCCGTGGACTCCGTGTCCAAAAAAGAAATACATTTATCAGGGTAAGCATAAATTTTCTTTTTCCCCATGTATCCATAATTAACAAAAGCTGACCTAAAATGTTTGCTCACCATCTTGCACACGATAGACACTTGGTTCCACAATGAACATAAACTTTATTATTTTTAAAATGATTATAAAATACTAATATACTGTTATCAATTTCATCCTTGTCTTGGGAAATGGTTTGTTGCCCGCTTTAAAGAGGGCTTTACCACTCTGTCTGGAAAGACCAAGGCTGGCTAGCAAACTGGATAGTAACCTAACAACTGTACCTCTTATGCATACTGTGAAATAGAATTTTGTCACTCTCACTTGGGACAGAAAATGGGTAACCTGCATGATGGACATTTCTTTCTCCAATCCTTTCTGGACAGAAAACAGACAATAAATTCACTTTTTAATTGAATCGTTTGTATCTTTTTCATTTAAATGCTTGTGAGCATTTTTTTATGCGTCTTATAATAAACATTCTTTATTAGATTTTGCTTGTCTATTTCTGAACTCCGTTGCAAAAGAGAAAGATAGAACAATATTGGGCTAGATTACGAAGTGGAGGACTATTTATCGCTCCCACGCTAACTACTCTCGAGTTCGGCCTCTTTACGCGCATCTGGTAGTGCGCATATTACAAGTTGAAACAGAAACACAGAAAGCAAAAGTTTGAATATTGGGACCTCGTTAACGTGCTAACCCACAGACTCCAATGTGACGAGAAAAGCAGAAAAACGTAACACCCATGCTCACACATAAAAAACACTGCAATCTCACAATCGCGCTTGCACTCATTGCGCCAACGATAATGTGCCACTCGTAATTTAGCCCAGTGTTTCTCAACCACGGTCCTCAAGTACCTCCAACAGGCCAGGTTTTCATAGCTGACCCAGTGCACAGATGAAGTAATCAGCTGATCAGTAACCATGGTTACTAACCTGCTCTCAGCGATCAGCTGATTAAGTCACTTGTGCTCTAGTTCAGCTATAGTGAAAACCTGGACTATTGGGGGTACTTGAGGAATGCGTTTGAGAAACACTGATTTAGCCCATTGTGGTTTACATAGATTAAAACCAAGCAACAAAAAACATTTAAAACTATTAGTTTAGGAAAAATTGTCACCAGGCTGGAAGCTGAAAAAACGATGTCTTGTGGAATTTAATTTTTCTGGGTCTACAACTATAATTTTTTTTAAACCCTTGCACCCACTCAACCCAAGTCACTTGAAGTGATTTGACAGGGTAAGATTAATGATCATAGCTCCACAGAGAATTTAAAAAAAATTTTGGAACCTTACTCCACGGGGAAGGCTCTGCAAACAGACTTTGTTTCAATCAATTCAAACTTCCTCTTCAGATTCTACCTCTCGCTGACTCCAAACACATCTCCCTCTGGCCATACCACCCCTGCAACCCAAACATCACCACTAATCTTAAACAACAAACACAACATATTTGCTGACCTTTTAATTCCCATCTTGGCACTGTGTGTAAACCAGACATTAACCTTTTAACGCCCGTTTTATTCCGTCAAATTTTTCTGAGCTTTAACGCCGATGGACGGAATACAACGTCCTAACGGATGGCTTTCTGAAGCCACTGGCGCTTCCTGATGGGATCGCGGTCTGGAGGGCGTGCCTAGCATCATAGGGACGCCCCCCTGACGATATCCCATCATTGAAAATTTGTGATCACTTGCACGATAGCGAGATTTCAAATTGTTTACATCTGAACAGTTGTTCCGATGTAGACACTTTAACCCCGTCAGGAAAGGGTGAAGGACTGTGTGTTTTTTTTTAATATATGGTGTTTTACAGTCTAATAATATAGCACCACTAATAGTGATCAATAGATTTGTTGGTTTAAATATGTTTTTCCATGTACAATACAGCTTTATTATTTATGTATGTCTGTGCTTATATGGAGGTGTTCAAGTATGTTTTTATACAGCATGGAGGGAACTAAAAATCAACAAGAAGTTGCCTCAACTCCAGTCACCATTCCAGTTGGTTGGACTTCTAATTTTACTATTTAAATTTGGATAGGATACATTTTTGTCCTTAAAAAGTACACTTGCGGACTGGAAAGATGGTCATGACACAGATTGGAGACCTAATGTTATGACCAACGACCTGAAGTTGAGTGGAGTTTGAGGGTTCACTGAGTTCCAATTTAGGTTTCAAAGACGAGTTGTGGACCCTTCCCTCACCTCCTATCCCCCTTCTCTCCTCTCCCCCTCATGAACCATTGATTTAATAAAGTTAAGGACAGACATGTCCCCATTTTTACACCCTGTTAAAGTGTCCTACCCCCTAATTGCTTTCTCCAAGAAGTCTACTTGTAAAAACATGATCTGTTAATTTATCAACTTTATCCTGAACTACTATTTCACATATATCTGAGAACTTGATGCTTTTAGTCTCCTAGTTATGTTTTACTTCTCTTGTAGCCTATGATGAAGGTCAATACAGCTTTTGAAAATTTAAAAAAAAAAAAAAGTCACACTTGCCATACAACTTAGTCCACTTTTTTATTCAATTTAAAACTATTCAGTTCAAGGGCAGTCATTCTTTATTTTATTACAAGTCTCATACGCATACATGGCAGGATCGCAAAACGTGCAACAGAACTCTGGTCCTCTGCCACCTAGAAGACCATCCTGGATTCGTCACTAATGCTTCTGTCCTTCTGTTCCTCAACTGGTCATCTCAGAGGCTTGCATCCAAAGGGAGCAATGGTCTCTCCGCGGAGACTTTCTGAGCCCTAAATTAGATGAAACAATGCAGATTTTCGAGATGGTGTAGTGACCACAAGAGCAATGGTTTATTGAAAATAATAGCATGCATTACCATCTACACAGGTCTCTGAGACATCTCAGACACACCTCTTCCATAATTCTTCAAGCCCTCCTTGACCTCTAGGCTGCCCTTCGGTGGGCCTGGCTCGGTGGGCTTTTGATTCCCTTTTCTTTTTTTTCACCCCTTCGTTTCTTTTAAAAAGACAATGTCAATTAGAACTAAAAGCAAAAGCCCATTTTTTGCAATTGAGTAGAGGTGGTGACAATTAGTGCAAATCACAAACTAAAAACTCCTCACTTGTATTAATGCTTTTTACATCTAGAACTGTCCTTGGTATCCTTATACAAGAGTAGGACCACTACACAACTACAACACTAATAATCTATACAGGTTTTTTTTATACTGCAGCAACACAGAATTCATCTCTCTCACAACTAGCCACACCTCAAGGAAACCGTATTGCTTTAAGTAGAGTAAGACCAGTGATTTATATATTTTTAAACCCGAGTAAAACATGACCTAGTAGGTCTTTCAAATCCAGTTCTTCCAAATACTTTGTAGTGCAAAATATCCTTGCACTAATTTGTTCTAGAGTATTTAATTTTAGTGCAAACAACCAGGCAGGTCTATGTGCAAAAGTCCAGTTTATGCCCCTATGCTCGGTAGTGGACTTGTGCTGCCAAAAATGTTACAGTAGAAGTTCTCGTAATGGTCACCTCTCATTATCTAGCTCGTAGGCGGTGGCTACCACTGAGAATTTCTACGCCCGCGATATTAGCAAGGAAAGAAGGCCGTTTTGGTTTTTTTTGCACAATTGTTTTTACTAAAGGAGCACCGTTTTATTTCCTTTTTCCCCTACCACTGGGAAGGTCCCTAGGATGGTAGCTCTACAACTTACCTGTTCTAATGAATTAGAGCATATAGAGTTTGCACTACAATGTACATTTAAAGAGCCAGTAACACTGAGGCCAAGATATAAAATGTGTAGCCAAAAAACCCCCTACTTTACTTTTACACCATTTAATTGTAACCTTAAAAGCGGTATGAAAACCCCAAATAAATTATTTCTGTGATTCAAACAACCAGCATACCATTTTAAAAAAAAGTTTTCAGTTTTATTCTATTATCGAAATTTGCTTCATTCCCATGATAGTCCTGTGTTGAAGAGACTACCTAGCGTAGGCATCTGAAGCCACTGCATTGCACGAAAATAGTGCTGCCCATCTAGTGCTCCAAAATGGGCAGCCTCCTACAGACATACGTCCGTAGCTTGTCAACCAAAGGATATCGGAGCAACAAATTAAAAATTAATAGACAGATAAATTAGAAAATTGTTAAAAACTTGTGTGCTCTATCTGAACATGAAAGATTCTTTTTTGGTTTCATATCCCTTTAAAGGGACACCTAAAACCAATTTTTTTTTTATTTTGTATTCAGATAGAGCATGCAATTTTAAGCAACTTTTCTAATTTACTCCTGTTATCATTTTTCTTCATTCTCTTGCTATCTATATTTGAAAAAGAAGGAATCTAATCTTTTTTTTGTTTTCAGGACTATGGAAAGCACTTTTTTATAGGTGGATGAATTTATCCACCAATCAGCAAGACCCAGGATGTTCACCAAAAACTGGGCCGGCATCTAAACTAACATTCTTGCATTTCAAATAAAGATACCAAGCAGAACTGAAGAAAACTTGATAATCAGGACGTACATTAGAAAGTTGCCTTAAAATTGCATGCCTCTATCTGAATCACCGACAAGAAAACATTTGGTTTCAGTGTCCCTTTAAAGGCTACAGTCTAGTCAAAATTAAACTATACATGATTCAGACTAGGGAATGCAACTTTCCCACATCTTACTTCTATTATCTAATTTGCTCAATTCTTTAGATTATCCTTTGTTGAAGAAATAGCAATGCACACAATCACACAAGGCACTCTAGGTGGCAGCCAACCAATCAGCAGCTACTGAGCACTATCTAGATGATGCTTTTCAGCAAGTAATATCAAGAGAATGCAGCAAATTAGATAATAGAAGTAAATTAGAAAGTTGTTTAAAAGTGACATGCTCTTTCTAAATCAACAAAAGAAAGAAAAAAATTGGTTTTCATGTCCCCTTAAATCTGAAAATTAAGAACACCCCTAACTAGGTTTCAAAAGAGGAAAACAAGACTGGATAGTTTGCCAACATAAAAGACTCAGTATTGTGTTCTCCAAATAAGACAACATGGTGGGAGGAGTCTTATAAAAAACACCAAAAAAAAGTAATAATGCATTCCACACATTTAAAACCTCTTTAAAGGAACAGTGAACTACAAACTTAAATGTGAAATGGTTTACGATAGAGTGTGCAATATAAAAAAAACTCTTCCAATTTACTTCTATTTTCCAATTTTGCCTCTTGTTCTTTGGTATTTTGTTGAAGAGTAAACCCTCTGGTTAGGCTGAAAGCAGCTTAGGAGAGGGCAGGTGTCTAACAGTCTGGCTGCAGTATTTGCAACAATGTATAACGTTGCAATAAACATTGCTGCCAGATAGCTACAGACATACAATGCTTCTAAACTCACGAAAAATGACTAACAAAATAACAAAAGTAAGCAAGGTTGATAATAGAAGTGAAATGTGGTTTCAAATGTCATGCTCTATCCAATCCATTTAAGAGGTGGCATCAGCTGTTTGACAAAGTTTTACCTTAATACACATGCCTTCCGTGTCATGGCATTCATGGCCGCACACGTCAGTACTTCACTGTACTTCCTTGACCATCTTTCACACGCGTTAGCGCAATTTGTAACTCTATATTGCACCCCACTAACTTTGCCAAACACAGCAGGAGATAAATACAAGACATTCATCATTTACTGTACACTAAGTTGATATATCTCCCACATCGACCTTCTAAGTCCCATAGCTGATCTATTATTGTGTTCTCGTTTGTGGTAGCGCCCGATTTCCAGTTGCGCTTCTCAGACTCTGGTCAGCTTTTACGTAAGCTGAACCAATACCCTTTCTGTGCTATTTTCAGGCGCTACACACAGACCTTATATGGTGGTTATTCTAGTTTACGGGTCACAGCCATCTAATAAAGCAACTGTAGTTAAGCTCATTTGTAAGCGATAGTGCAAGCTTCCTCTCCGCATCAACAACATCCTGCCTGTTTCTAATAAGGCATAAAACGTCTTCTTTCTATGATAGTTGCAACGGTCACTATAGCCAACATGAGCTGAAAAACTATTGTAAGGTTGCTTCTCAACATGACATGATCATAAGATTACTGAATATATGGCAACAGCAGGCTAGCAGCTGCCAAAAACAAATTTATTAATTTTAATAAAAATTATATTCTTCGACATCAAGATACCTTTCTGGAACAAAGTGTACCTTTACTTCCTAAAAAGACAACAGTTTAGTGTTGTCTGCAATATATACTTAGTTCAGGCATCTAAATACCAATGTGGGAGACATAAACTCCAGTGTATAGTAAATGATGATTGTCTTGTATTTTATCTCCTGCCGCAGTTGGCAAATTTAGCAGGGTGCCGAATAGACAGAGTTAAAAATGACGGTCGAGGAATTTCACAAGGATAGCAAGTGAAGCACTGACGTGTGCGGCCAGGAATAGCATGACGTGGCAGGCATGCACATTGAGGTAAAACTTTGTCAAACAGCTGATGCTAATTTCACAGGTTTGCCATTTTCTCGGAACAGTGGTATTCACTTGGGTGAAGGAGATGATTTAGCCAGTTGCCAAATCAATATTTTTTTTGTATGCTCTAACAACTATATAAGTAGAAAAAAAATTAGATCTTACCCTGAACCATAACGGTCCGTTTCCCTTTGCAAAACCTTTCGAGCATCTTAAGAAACAAATGAGTTGTCTCAACTAAATCTTTTAGGAATGAACGTGGCTGCTTGGTTTCATCATATTTCCGGTAAAGGGCTAGAAACAGCTCGCGGTACTCCATCAAGTAGAAAATATTGCTCTAGATGGGATCGAGAAGTGTAATTCATGGGTTAAATTATGTATTTAACCTGAACCGCTTTAAAAACATAAAAAAAAAAAAATATACTATCTATACATACTTTTTTTACTTCACTGATAATTCTGAGGGCACAGCACATAGTTGCTGGTGGCAGATAAAATCAACAGATAAAGAATGTAACTTGCAAAAAAAAAAAAACTTTTCTATTTTGCCTTTGTGCCTCTTGGTATCCTTTGTTGAAGAGCACATGTACTAGCTCCCAATAGTGCATTGCTGTTGGTAAGCATATCTGCTGCTCATCTCAACCAAGCGAAATGAAGCACATTTAAAAAAGTAAATTGTAGCAGGGTGGCTAAAAAAAAAAGGTGATTTTTTTTTAAATTTAACCCTTTGACGTGCTAAGCCACTTTCCCCACTTATGCTTTTGTTTGTCTTTTTGTTTATTTTTAACACGACCCCCAAGACCACTACACTATTGGAACATGTTAGGCGATTACCTTTCCAACCACGTGGGTCCCTTGGGGGTCTGTAGCTGCTTAGATGCCCGAGACTACAGGCTTCTAAGCAGCTTCGCCCCCTCCTCCCTTTACTCTAACATTGTTAAGTATAAATAAAGTTGGCGGGTGACGTCATCCACGTTAATGCGCGTGACCGTCACCACGCATTCGTTGAAGCCCGGGGATTGCCTGTCACTATACACAGGCCATGATCGCCGGGGTAGGACCAGTTAGGAGCCCCCAGATCTCCCTCAAGGTGCGGAGAGTGCTCATGACGGCTCTGAGCCATCATCTAGCACCAGAGTGAGAAACTCAATGACGGCTCAGAGCCCGTCATTAGCATTCCAAAGGGTTAAATCTGATTATTTTCTTTTTTAATTATTTAAAATAAGATTTGTGTGGTTTTATAAATAAAAAATGCTTTTTTGATTAAGTATAGTTTCTATTTAAGGTACATTATAATCCAAAAGGCCTATTCATCCTGAAATAAGGACTCAGTTTTCAATTTGTGTCTACAAAGCAAAAAGGTTATGTTATAAAATAAACCTTAAAAGGAACATAAACCAAACAATTGGTTTTCCTTCTTAATTCAGATAGAGCACACACTTTTCAGATTTACAATTTACTTCTATTATCAAATGTGCTTTATTGCCTTGATATCCTCTATTGAAGCAGACCAACTCTCTACTGGGAGCTAGGTGAACACCATTGGGTGAGCCAACTAGCTCCATTAGTGTATTGCCCCTGAGCCTACCTATATATATATTATTTTCAACAATGGATACCAAGAGAACAAAGCAAATGAGATAGAAGTAAAATGGAAAGCTGTTTAACACTGCATGTTCTTTCTGAATCATGCAAGTTTAACTGACTTTATCTGCCATTGCTTCCCTGCCAAATCTATGTACACAGAATCAACTCTAAGTTTCAAGGTCAATTAATAAAAGGACTGTTTGGAGTGGAGCAAACATATTTTTATGTATATCTTTATTTATGCTAAATGTAGCCACCAATAAACAAGCTCTACACAGGGTGCTTAAACCTAAAAATGGGTTGGCTTCTCAGCCTTATGTTCCTGCTTTTGAAATAAAGATAGCAAAAGAACGAAGAACATTTGTTAATAGGAGTAAAATTAGAAGTTGTTTAAAAATCGCATGCTCTATCTAAATCATGAAAGAAAAATATTGGGTTTAGTATCCTTTAAATGAAACTCTTTCAATAATTATTACAGTAACTATTATTTTCTCTCATTTTCAATAAAGATATAGCAGAAAAGTTGTCAAAGTATAGAACGATTAACCTATTTAACTGGCAAATAATTACATATGTATTTCTAATGGTATATAACTAAGTCAGTAAAAATTCAGATACAAAAAGTTAAAGCTAATCTAAAAAATTGATCCTTCTTCAAGTTGTAAATATTAAGATATTAACAACCAGCAAGAATGAGTCTTTATGTAGAAAACTATGATTTTAAATCAAGTCTTACTGACAAGTGATTTTGATTTTAAAGTGAAGGTAAACTTTGATGAATGAAAGACCGGTTTTTAAAAATACTATTAACCTTTTTGTGACTGGGGTTTAAAGTGTCTACATTGGAACAACTGTAGCGATGTAGACCAATTAAAACCACGCGATCATGCACACGACAGAGAGATTTCAATTATTGGATCGCGTCTGGGGGGCGTCCCTACAACCTCCCTCCAGACTGCGATCAAATCCTGGAAGCACGGAAGGCTTTAGGACAGCCGTTGGCTATGACGTTCTATTCCGTCATAATGGCTCTAAAGCCCAGTGTAATTATGACAGAAAAGAACGGCATTAAAAAGGTTAAAAAACAGGGGCACTTTCAATCATCAAAATTTAGAAAGCAGCTGTTTTGCTTAAAAACGTACACTTTCTTCTTTTCACAGCCAGAGCAGCTTCCCCGACAGAGATCCTCTCTTCAGACATCAGCAATGACTAATTCGACTTCCTCCAATCACGACATGGCCTCAGGCAATAACTCCCCTGGGGGGGAAAGCCGTGATTGGAGGACAGCCAGATTAGTCATTGCTGACGTGTGAAGAGAGGATCTCCGGGTGGGGGGCGAAGCTGCTCTGGCTGTGAAAAGAAGAAAGGTACGTTTTTTTAAACAAAAACGGCTGCTTTCTAAACATTGATGAATGAAAGTGCCCCTGTTTTTAAATAGTATTTTTAAAAAAACAGGCTTTCATTCATCAAAGTTTACCCTTCACTTTAAGCAAATCCACTCAATTGCCAAGAGAAACAAAATGTCAGGAAAAGCATTAAAACCCTACCATTTGAATGTTTAGCTTCAAGTGTTTGTGAGCATATAACATTGTTGCACTGGGTAAATAAAGAAGAAAAGCTTCCTGAAGATTTCAGTATGTATCACTCCACTGACGACTTTAATCAGGGCTGAACACACACACCTACCTTACATATTAGGATCAAGTAACACTAATATTTTTTTTGGGACTTGTGGCTAAATATTGCATAAAGATTAACTTAAAATATGACAACTTATGTCCTTAATAAAGTGGTGTGTGCAAAGATTAGCAAAATTAATTTATGTATAATCATTTTGCCACAAGATATAAAATACAAATGCAGACATGAAAAGTTATACTTTAAAAGCTAGTCTCACTTTTAATTATTTTGTCTGCTTTCCCGGACCCCCTCTTCTTTTGAATGATCCATTTCATGAACAGTTGTTAGCAGCTCTTGATATGCCTTCAGAGCAAGGTGCATTTCTGTTAACAAAAAGTACAGAAAAAAAACATATGTAAATATAGTCTTGCATGCTTGTGCGTCACAAAACAAAAACAAAGCTATGCAAACCTAAAAAGGGACACTTGACTTTTACATTTTTCTTTCCATTAATCTGTTATCCATGATACCGTTTTCCTGCTGGAGTCTATAAAATTTTTCTAGAAACATTGCCTTTTACCTTTATTTTGCTATCCTGAAATAGTTATTTTTGCCTACTGACAATTTTACCTATACTGAAATTCTGAACACAGCAGTATTAGTTATATAAAAAGCTATGTAATCAAGATCAAGTAGTAGAAATTTACATCCAAGCACTGGAAACAACCTCTCACTGGGATTACAATAAACTCTAATTAGCTTCTTGCCTGAGTATTTGTCCCTTTAATTTCTGCCCAATGACTGGTTATCCCGAATTTCAGTACCTACATTTTGGCAAGAGTATGTAAAAATATCATTACAGTAGTAAAAGGAAAGTGTGAAAGGATGGACTTGAGTCCCTTTCAACCTATTTTATTTAGGTAACTATGTAGTCAATTCTTTTACTCTTCGTAGTAATGTGCACCTCTCACCTGCGTGCCCATGAGGTGGCCTTCCTTCTTGTCAGTCAACATCATTTCATAGTAGTTTGTAAGATTTTGCTCTATAAATGAAAGGTTCGAATGCTAACAGTCTCAGACACAAGTTCTGGTCGGAACCGGTAGAGACGATTAAAGGCCATGAAGAAAGCGATAGACCACAAATAATACGTCTCATCATGCTGCTGGCCCTTCTCACGAATCAGGTTATCCTACAGTGGAATGACAAACATACATGCCCTGGTGATGTGACATACACTCTTTGGTGGGAAATATTATTAAGATGATTGAAACAGCAAATTAGGATACCACATTAGGTTAAATCAATAAAGATAACAGCGGAGGAAAAATTCTCATTTAAAAAAAAATAACAAATAAATTACTTAAAGGGAAATGAAACCCAATTTTTTTCTTTCACGATACAGATAGAGAATACAATTTTAAAACAACTTTCTAATTTACTTCTATTATCTAATCTGTTCCATTCTCTTGGTATCATTTCTTGAAGGAACAGCCATGCACTAATGGTTTCTAACTGAACGCATGGGTGAGCCAATCACAATCGATATATATATGGAGCCACCAATTAACAGCTAGAACCTTGGTTCTCTGCTGCTCCCTGAGCTTGCTTAGATAAAACCTTTCAGCAAAGAACAACAAGAGAAGGAAGCAAATTAAATAATAGAAGTGAATTGGAAAGTTGTTTAAAATTGCATTCTCTTTCTGAATCATGAAATAACATTTTTGGGTTCATGTCCTTTAAGGCTAGATAATGTTTTATTCTGGAAGAAAAAAATGCCAACTAAAAGCAGTCATTTTTGACAATTTAAACAGTATGTATATAGTGAGAAACAATCCTTTTTTTTTCTTTACTGGAATGTGTGTTCAACAGAATTCATGTAAAAAGACATTACAAGACAGTGACCTAAACACAAAGAGCTAAAAAAAAATAAAAATAAAAAAAAAAAATCATTGCCTTTCAATCAAAATCACACCCAATAGATATTTATATATATATATATATATATATATATATATATATATATCTATATATATATACATACGATAACAAAGAGGTGTAGTCCCAGGTATGCGTGTCCGGTATTAAATGAGTAACAAAGTCACTGTTGTATAAATAAGAATATAACTGCACAGACACTAAGGATGTGTAAATACCAAAAAGCCGTAGTGTGGTGTAAACGTTCCCCCCTCCTCTCACCTATGGAGCATCCGGTCCTGGGGGCAGGGTAGGAAAAACCTCAGAACGGTAAGCGCAGTGTTCCGGTGGCATTACATCTCCAGCCCGTCCGGTAAGTAGCAAACTAACTGCGTCCGCTATAGGTCCCTGTGATCCCTCGTCAGATGTTCCTGGAAGGAGGGGGGGCGGGAACCATCTAGCCGTCCTCAGTGTAAGCTCTCACCGGATTGGTGGAGATATATCCACAGCTCAGTAGCTTGCTCCTGATTGGAGGGGAATCAATCCAAGGCGAATCTCTTAGTAAACTGTAGTGGCTGTAGTGTCCGTTCAGCAGTGCGAGTGTCAGGGATTGTATCGAGGAGCAATCTCCTCTCTCAGTGCTCACGCTGGTAGGTCATAAATTCAGCAAAAAGAAAGAGGAAGCGGAGCACTGAGATAAAGTAAAAGTTAACATTTTATTGTGTCATAAAACAAAAAAGCATAAGGAAAAAAGGGTGCTATTTCTTACAAAAGGGTTCAGCTCAAACAGCTGCTGACATGTTTCGGCATTCCGCCGTATCAAAGCAGCTTTGATAACCCTCTCTAGGGTTTACAGAGAATGGGCCGAAAAAGAGAAAATATCCAGTGAGCGGCAGTTGTGTGGACGAAAATGCCTTGTTGATGTCAGAGAAGAATGGGCAGACTGGTTCAAGATGATAGAAAGACAACAGTAACTCAAAATAACCACTTGTTACAACAAAGGTATGCAGAATACCATCTCTGAACGGACAACATGGCAGATGGGCTACAGCAGCAGAAGACCACACAGGGTGCCACTCCTGTCAGCTAAGAACAAGAAACTGAGGCTACAATTCGCACTCGGCTCACCAAAATTGGACAATAGAAGTCTGGAAAAAACTTGCCTGGTCTGATAAATCGATTTCAGCTGCAACATTCAGATGGTAGGGTCAGAATTTGGCGTTAACAACATGAAAGCATGGATCCATCCTGCCTTGTATCAACGGTTCAGGCTGATGGTGGTGGTGTAATGGTGTGAGAGATGTTTTCTTGGCACACTTTGGGCCCCTTAGTACCAATTGAGCATCGTTGAAATGCCACAGCCTGAGTATTGTTGCTGACCATGTCCATCCCTTTATGACTACAGTGTACCCATCTTCTGATGGCTACTTCAAATCATCTCAAACTGGTTTCCTAAACATTACAATGAGTTCACTGTACTCCAATGGTCTCTACAGTCACCAGATCTCAATCCAATAGAGCACCTTTGGGATGTGGTGGAATGGGAGATTAACATCATGAATGCACAGCCGACAAATCTGCAGCAACTGCGTGATGCTATCCTGTCAATATGGACCAAAATGTCTGAGGATTGTTTCCAACACCTTGTTGAGGCAGTTCTGAAGGCCAAAGGGGGTCCAACCCAGTACTAGCAAGGTTTTTCTAATAAAGTGGCCGTGTGTGTGTGTGCTGTGTGTGTGTGTGTATTTTAACATCACTGCTTTTATCTCTACCATAATTTTAATGAATATATATTTTAATGTTCTGAGATTTATCCTTTATTTTTATTAGAAAACTTCTTTTAAAAGAACCTTAAATATTGCTAGGTTACATTTTCAGAGCAAAAACAATAGCCCAGCCCAAAAAAACATTGCAATGAAAATGTTTAAAATGCTGTCACAACCTAAGTACTACAGCATTTTGGTGTTGAGCCTATGGTCCCTCCTCTCCACAAACACCAGTAATGTTTTATTATTGTGAAACAAAGAAGGTGGGAATCTTCTATGACTTGTTTGTCAAACTGTGTTACATGTGCCCTGGGGGTACATGAAAAATTGACAAGGCGTACTGCAGCCCCTTCGTTATTTTTTGCCCCGATGCAGCTAATGTGAAATCAGTGTTCCTCAACTCCAACAGGAAATATTCTAAATTTAGCCACCAATAAGCAAGCGCTACCCAGGTTCTGAACGAAAAATGGGGCTGGCTCCTAAGCTTACATTCCTACCTCTTCAAATAAAGATACCTAGCGTACGAAGAAAAATTGATAATAGGAGCAAATTAAAAAGTTGCTTACAATTGCATGCTCTTTCTGAATTGTGGAAATAAGGGGAAAAAAAGGGTGTTTAATATCCCTTTAAAGCGTGCATATGATGTTATATGCAGAGTCTTATTACAAACATTAATGGCACAATATTAAAGAATGAAGGTGTTGTGTGTCTCTCTCTATAAGTTGACTTCTTTATAATTTGTTCCTTTAATATTTCCAAAGATTTTCTGCATTCAAATAAAACTGTAATTTAAAATGATTTTCTGAAAACTATACCTGACACTAACCTATCACATTGAGCGATATGCACTATTGCCACTAATTTAACCTAATAATATTTACATCTTGCATTTGGGGGGTACTTAGGCAAAAAAAATGTATGCCTGTAGGGGTACTTGCTACGAAAATGTTGAGAAACGCTGCTCTA